>NC_143042.1:31340000-31505500 GCF_057628025.1 Oncorhynchus mykiss
TGTAGGTGTCCTGGAGGGCAGGTAGTTTGCCCCCGGTGATGCGTTGTGCAGACCTCACTACCCTCTGGAGAGCCTTACGGTTGTGGGCGGAGCAGTTGCCGTACCAGGCAGTGATACAGCCCGACAGGATGCTCTCGATTGTGCATCTGTAGAAGTTTGTGAGTGCTTTTGGTGACAAGCCAAATTTCTTCAGCCTCCTGAGGTTGAAGAGGCGCTGCTGCTCCTTCTTCACGCTGCTGTCTGTGTGGGTGGACCAATTCAGTTTGTCTGTGATGTGTACGCCGAGGAACTTAAAACTTACTACCCTCTCCACTACTGTTCCATCGATGTGGATAGGGGGGTGTTCCCTCTGCTGTTTCCTGAAGTCCACAATCATCTCCTTAGTTTTGTTGACGTTGAGTGTGAGGTTATTTTCCTGACACCACACTCCGAGGGCCCTCACCTCCTCCCTGTAGGCCGTCTCGTCGTTGTTGGTAATCAAGCCTACCACTGTTGTGTCGTCCGCAAACTTGATGATTGAGTTGGAGGCGTGCGTGGCCACGCAGTCGTGGGTGAACAGGGAGTACAGGAGAGGGCTCAGAACGCACCCTTGTGGGGCCCCAGTGTTGAGGATCAGTGGGGTGGAGATGTTGTTGCCTACCCTCACCACCTGGGGGCGGCCCGTCAGGAAGTCCAGTACCCAGTTGCACAGGGCGGGGTCGAGACCCAGGGTCTTGAGCTTGATGACGAGCTTGGAGGGCACTATGGTGTTAAATGCCGAGCTGTAGTCGATGAACAGCATTCTCACTTAGGTATTCCTCTTGTCCAGATGGGTTAGGGCAGTGTGCAGTGTGGTTGAGATTGCATCGTCTGTGGACCTATTTGGGCGGTAAGCAAATTGGAGTGGGTCTAGGGTGTCAGGTAGGGTGGAGGTGATATGGTCCTTGACTATTCTCTCAAAGCACTTCATGATGACGGAAGTGAGTGCTACGGGGCGGTAGTCGTTTAGCTCAGTTACCTTAGCTTTCTTGGGAACAGGAACAATGGTGGCCCTCTTGAAGCATGTGGGAACAACAGACTGGGATAGGGATTGATTGAATATGTCCGTAAACACACCAGCCAGCTGGTCTGCGCATGCTCTGAGGGCGCGGCTGGGGATGCCGTCTGGGCCTGCAGCCTTGCGAGGGTTGACACGTTTAAATGTTTTCCTCACGTCGGCTGCACTGAAGGAGAGTCCGCATGTTTTAGTTGCGGGCAGTGTCAGTGGCACTGCATTGTCCTCAAAGCGGGCAAAAAAGTTATTTAGTCTGCCTGGGAGCAAGGCATCCTGGTCCGTGACAGTGCTGGTTTTCTTTTTGTAATCCGTGATTGACTGTAGACCCTGCCACATACCTCTTGTGTCTGAGCCGTTGAATTGAGATTCTACTTTGTCTCTATACTGACGCTTAGCTTGTTTGATAGCCTTGCGGAGGGAATAGCTGCACTGTTTGTATTCGGTCATGTTACCAGTCACCTTGCCCTGATTAAAAGCAGTGGTTCGCGCTTTCAGTTTCACGCGAATGCTGCCATCAATCCACGGTTTCTGGTTAGGGAATGTTTTAATCGTTGCTATGGGAACGACATATTCAACGCACGTTCTAATGAACTCGCACACCGAATCAGCGTATTCGTCAATGTTGTTATCTGACGCAATACGAAACATATCCCAGTCCACGTGATGGAAGCAGTCTTGGAGTGTGGAATCAGCTTGGTCGGACCAGCGTTGGACAGACCTCAGCGTGGGAGCTTCTTGTTTTAGTTTCTGTCTGTAGGCAGGGATCAGCAAAATGGAGTCGTGGTCAGCTTTTCCGAAAGGAGGGCGGGGCAGGGCCTTATATGCGTTGCGGAAGTTAGAATAACAATGATCCAAGGTTTTTCCCGCCCTGGTTGCGCAATCGATATGCTGATACAATTTAGGGAGTCTTGTTTTCAGATTAGCCTTGTTAAAATCCCCAGCTACAATGAATGCAGCCTCAGGATGTATGGATTCCAGTTTGCAAAGAGTCAAATAAAGTTCGTTCAGAGCCATCGATGTGTCTGCTTGGGGGGGAATATATACGGTTGTGATTATAATCGAAGAGAATTCTCTTGGTAGATAATGCGGTCGACATTTGATTGTGAGGAATTCTAAATCAGTTGTACAGAAGGATTTGAGTTTCTGTATGTTTCTGTGATCACACCACGTCTCGTTAGCCATAAGGCATACGCCCCCGCCCCTCTTCTTACCAGAAAGATGTTTGTTTCTGTCGGCGCGATGCGTGGAGAATCCCGCTGGCTGCACCGCCTCCGATAGCGTCTCTCCAGTGAGCCATGTTTCCGTGAAGCAAAGAACGTTACAGTCTCTGATGTCCCTCTGGAATGCTACCCTTGCTCGGATTTCATCAACCTTGTTGTCAAGAGACTGGACATTGGCGAGAAGAATGCTAGGGATTGGTGCACGATGTGCCCATCTCCGGAGTCTGACCAGAGGACCGCCTCGTTTCCCTCTTTTACGGAGTCGTTTTTTTGGGTCGCCGGCTGGGATCCATTCCGTTGTCCTGGTTGAAAGGCAGAACACAGGATCCGCTTCGTGAAAATCATATTCTTGGTCGTACTGATGGTGAGTTTACGCTGATCTTATATTCAGTAGTTCTTCTCGACTGTATGTAATGAAACCTAAGATGACCTGGGGTACCAATGTAAGAAATAACACGTAAAAAAACAAAAAACTGCATAGTTTCCTAGGAACGCGAAGCGAGGCGGCCATCTCTGTCGGCGCCGGAAGATATGATCCAGACTTTAGTTAATATTATAATAGACTACATGAGATCTACAGTCAGTGTCCAGACTTCAGTTAATATTATAATAGGCTACATGAGACCTACAGTCAGTGTCCAGACTTCAGTTAATATTATAATAGACTACATGAGACCTACAGTCAGTGATCAGACTTCAGTTAATATTATAATAGGCTACATGAGACCTACAGTCAGTGTCCAGACTTCAGTTAATATTATAATAGACTACAGTCAGTGTCCAGACTTCAGTTATTATTATAATAGACTACAGTCAGTGTCCAGACTTCAGTTAATATTATAATAGACTACATGAGACCTACAGTCAGTGTCCAGACTTCAGTTAATATTATAATAGGCTACATGAGGCCTACAGTCAGTGTCCAATGACTTCAATGAATACTTTCTGACATGTTGATTTAGTCAGTTTGAACAGGCTCTCTCTGTTCTGGCTTGTGCGGCTATTAACATGACTCTGATAAGGTACGCTAACACACACACACGCTCCCACACAGACACACACACACACACACACACACACACACACACACACACACACACACACACACACACACACACACACACACACACACACACACACACACACACACACACACACACTACCCACACACAAATTCTGAGCTGCCCATTTAACTCCAGAGGTCAACAGGGACTTGATAACAGGTGGAGAATAATAGGCCTGACACACACACTGTCCAGACGTGACGGAACGGATAACTAATTTCCTATTGGAGGAGATTATTTATGCATATTATTATTTAATTATTCATGAGGTTGTTTCTCTCCCTCTCTCTTTATTGGTGGTGACACTTCCTCTTATGCTGTCAGAAGAGAGGGTGTGTATGTGTGCGCGCGTGTGTAGTGTTTATGTGTGTACGGTGGTGTTTGTGTGTGTTTAGGAGAGAATGCCATTTGTGAGGGTTCATTTATCTATTTAACTACTGAATGGTAACAGGTCCTACAGTAGTCTACAGTTTTGAAGACATCTCCCTACTAGATGGTAACAGGTCCTACAGTAGTAGACAGTATTGAAGACATCTCCCTACTAGATGGTAACAGGTCCTACAGTAGTAGACAGTATTGAAGACATCTCCCTACTAGATGGTAATAGGTCCTAGTCTACAGTATTGAAGACATCTCCCTACTAGATGGTAACAGGTCCTACAGTAGTCTACAGTATTGAAGACACCTCCCTACTAGATGGTAACAGGTCCTACAGTAGTAGACAGTATTGAAGACATCTCCCTACTAGATGGTAATAGATCCAAGTCTACAGTATTGAAGACATCTCCCTACTAGATGGTAACAGGTCCTAGTGGACAGTATTGAAGAAATCTCCCTACTAGATGGTAATAGGTCCTACAGTAGTAGACAGTATTGAAGACATCTCCCTACTAGATGGCAACAGGTCCTACAGTAGTTGACAGTATTGAAGACATCTCCCTACTAGATGGTAACAGGTTCTACAGTAGTTGACAGTATTGAAGACATCCCCCTACTAGATGGTAATAGGTCCTACAGTAGTAGACAGTATTGAAGACATCCCCCTACTAGATGGTAGAAGAAGGGTAGAAGGAGGAGGAAGATGAAGAAGAGGGGGGGAAGAGGGGGAGGAGAGAGAGGAGAGGGAGGAGGAAGATATAGAAGAGGGGGGGAAGAGGGGGAGGAGAGAGAAGAGAGGGAGGAGGAAGATGAAGAAGAGGGTGGGAAGAGGGGAAGGAGAGATAAGAGAGGGAGTAGGAAGATGAAGAGGAGGACGAGGGGGAGGAGGTAGAAGGAGGAATATGAGGAGGAAGAGCGGGAGGAGAGAGAAGAGAGGGAGGAGGAAGATATAGAAGAGGGGGGAAGAGGGGGAGGAGAGAGAAGAGAGGGAGGAGGAAGATATAGAAGGGGGAGAAGGAGGAAGATGAAGAGGAGGATGAGGGGGAGGAGGTAGAAGTAGGAATATGAGGAGGAAGAGCGGGAGGAGAGAGAAGAGGGTAAAAGGCATGTGTCCCCGTCTAGTGCCGATGACTCATCACAACACCTTAGGCGCTTAGTGATGACATCATCACTACTGTGACATCACGACCCCGACTGATTATGGCATTAACAGCTCATGGCAAAAGGTCCCAGGCATTGATATAGTGTACCACGCATGTGTGTGTGTGTGTGTGTGTGTGTGTGTGTGTGTGTGTGTATTAGCATCCTGTAAAAGCCCCCAGGGTTCCATCTCTGTCCAGTTTAAATATAAATATTTAAACACAGAAACACACGTCACCACGTGACACTAGATGCTTGGTGTCCTCAGTCTTGCAGTGAGGAGCAGAATGAACAGTTTAATGCTGAATGTTACGTGTTAACTTGAAAACATAACGTCAAAAACAAAATGAAACTTTTCCCCTGAAAATGATTAAATGATAAAAATATAAAATGTATGTGTTGATATGTGTACATAAATTGTATCTCTTATTACTTATTTATATAATTAGAAAGACTCTGAATACAAGAAATTGAACTGGAGCTTCCCATTTACTGCAACGAACCAGAACAACACTTTATTCTGAACTTGAACATGCAGTTTTTGTTTGTTTATAAGTCCAGTGTGTGTCTGGTGGACGTTCGTTCTGGGCAGCGCCTCGGATTGTCTGGAGGCTCCTGAATATCCTCAGTGTGTGTCTGGTGGACGTTCGTTCTGGGCAGCGCCTCGGGTTGTCTGGAGGCTCCTGAACATCCTCAGTGTGTGTCTGGTGGACGGTGCCTTCGTTCTGGGCAGCGCCTCGGGTTATCTGGAGGCTCCTGAACATCCTCAGTGTGTGTCTGGTGGACGGTGCCTTCGTTCTGGGCAGCGCCTCGGATTGTCTGGAGGCTCCTGAACATCCTCAGTGTGTGTTTGGTGGACGGTGCCTTCGTTGGTATAATATGTTAATATGTTGTTCCCTGTTAGAGATGGTAACAGCAGCCCTGTGCGGCCTAAATAGTGGTAACACTGTATCAGCCCCTTCATAACACCCTACATAGTGGTAACACTGTATCAGCCCCTTCATAACACCCTAAATAGTGGTAACACTGTATCAGCCCCTTCATAACACCCTAAATAGTGGTAACACTGTATCAGCCCCTTCATAACACCCTAAATAGTGGTAACACTGTATCAACACCCTCTAAACACCCTAAATAGTGGTAACACTGTATCAGCCCCTTCTAAACACCCTAAATAGTGGTAACACTGTATCAGCCCCTTCTAAACACCCTAAATAGTGGTAACACTGTATCAGCCCCTTCATAACACCCTAAATAGTGGTAACACTGTATCAGCCCCTTCATAACACCCTACATAGTGGTAACACTGTATCAGCCCCTTCATAACACCCTACATAGTGGTAACACTGTATCAGCCCCTTCATAACACCCTACATAGTGGTAACACTGTATCAGCCCCTTCATAACACCCTACATAGTGGTAACACTGTATCAGCCCCTTCATAACACCCTACATAGTGGTAACACTGTATCAGCCCCTTCATAACACCCTACATAGTGGTAACACTGTATCAGCCCCTTCATAACACCCTACATAGTGGTAACACTGTATCAGCCCCTTCATAACACCCTACATAGTGGTAACACTGTATCAGCACCTTCTAAACACCCTCCATAGTGGTAACACTGTATCAGCACCTTCTAAACGACCTCATTCTTCATGACATCACGCAGGTCCATTGATGTCAGAATTTGCCTACATTTTCAATCTAAATATTTGCTTTTGCTGATTGTTTTCTCATTACTCATAAATCATGATGCCTTCAAAAGTGACTCATAACCTGTAAAAATCAGCATTGTGCCAGGTGCCTATCTTAATACGTTATAGTCTGGGAACATTATCATGTAAAAAAAAATTTTGATTGACATCAATTAATTTTGGCAAAACAACTATTAAATAATATGCTGCTGTAAATAGGCATACTAGGTTATTGTCCTTCATCAGCCAGTTATCTTCATCAGGACACATGTCCTCCCATCAGCCAGTTATTTTCAACAGCACACATGTCCTACCATCAGACAGTAACCTTCAACAGGACACATGTCCTACCATCAGCCAGACACATGTCCTACCATCAGCCAGTTATTTTCAACAGCACACATGTCTTACCATCAGACAGTAACCTTCAACAGGACACATGTCCTACCATCAGCCAGACACATGTCCTATCATCAGCCAGTTAGCTTCAACAGGACACATGTCCTACCATCAGACAGTTAGCTTCAACAGGACACATGTCCTACCATCAGCCAGACACATGTCCTATCATCAGCCAGTTAGCTTCAACAGGACACATGTCCTACCATCAGACAGTAACCTTCAACAGGACACATGTCCTACCATCAGCCAGTTATCTTCAACAGGACACATGTCCTACCATCAGCCAGTTATCTTCAACAGGACACATGTCCTACCATCAGACAGTAACCTTCAACAGGACACATGTCCTACCATCAGCCAGTTATCTTCAACAGGACACATGTCCTACCATTTGAAATAATGGTGTGAGGTACAATTCCCTGCTGAAATATATGGGTTGGTGGACAGTACATTTTAGAAAGATGATGTTGTACTTACAATGTTGCAAGGAGCAGCAATGGCTTGCAGTCTGCTGAACCAACACATATCTATTACATCAACATGATTAATTCATACTCGGTAAGGGATTGAAAGACACTCAGCATGCTGAACCAGCACATATTTATTACATCAACATGATTCATTCATACTCGGTAAGGGATTGAAAGACACTCAGAGCTGTTAGTGCTGAACCAGCACATATTTATTACATCAACATGATTCATTCATACTCGGTAAGGGATTGAAAGACACTCAGAGCTGTTAGTGCTGAACCAGCACATATCTATTACATCAACATGATTCATTCATACTCGGTAAGGGATTGAAAGACACTCAGAGCTGTTAGTGCTGAATGCATTGATTTATTAAGACCTTTATCTATCTATTGTAGCAGTTCCATTGAGAACAAGGACTCTTTTGCAACTTACAATTACACACAAATCTGAATCACCTACTGTATAACACATGGAGATGTCAGTACTGTATAACACATGGAGATGTCAGTACTGTATAATACATGGAGATGTCAGGGCTCAGTGAAGGATGAAGAGGAACTCTGGGGATGGAAAGTTACTGAGTGAGACAAGGGGAAGAGCAGAAAGTTAATATTCTGTTCAAACATGTTATTGAGGAAAAGTCATATTTCTAAAGAAGGAGGAAATGGGTTGCATCTGGTTTCAGTTCCTGATGAGGCAGGACAGTTGCTGTGGAACCTGGACAATGAGGGATGTGGAACTCAACTCATGATGAGGTCAGCAGTTGAAGAGAGAAGACACTGCTGGGAGGGGGTCCATAGGGGCCCACCCTGAAAACCCTCTGACTACAGTCCTATCCCATACACACTGCTGGGAGGGGGTCCATAGGGGCCCACCCTGAAAACCCTCTGACTACAGTCCTATCCCATACACACTGCTGGGAGGGGGTCCATAGGGGCCCACCCTGAAAACCCTCTGACTACAGTCCTATCCCATACACACAGCTGGGAGGCGGTCCATAGGGGCCCACCCTGAAAACCCTCTGACTACAGTCCTATCCCATACACACTGCTGGGAGGGGGTCCATAGGGGCCCACCCTGAAAACCCTCTGACTACAGTCCTATCCCATACACACTGCTGGGAGGGGGTCCATAGGGGCCCATCCTGAAAACCATCTGGCTACAGTCCTATCCCATACACACTGCTGAGAGGGGGGCCATAGGGGCCCACCCTGAAAACCCTCTGACTACAGTCCTATCCCATACACACTGCTGGGAGGGGGTCCATAGGGGCCCACCCTGAAAACCCTCTGACTACAGTCCTATCCCATACACACACTGCTGGGAGGGGGTCCATAGGGGCCCACCCTGAAAACCCTCTGACTACAGTCCTATCCCATACACACTGCTGGGAGGGGGTCCATAAGGGCCCACACTGAAAATCCTCTGACTACAGTCCTATCCCATACACACACAGCTGGGAGGGGGTCCATAGGGGCCCACCCTGAAAACCCTCTGACTACAGTCCTATCCCATACACACTGCTGGGAGGGGGGCCATAGGGGCCCACCCTAAAAACCTTCTGACTACAGTCCTATCCCATACAGACACACCACCCATGAGGTTTCTAGACTTAGGCAGGCAATGTCAATACCAGTGAGAGGAACCTTTTGTGTTTCTGCCTAACAACAGAGAAGGTGTGTTTATCTTAGACATGCAAGGTGGCAACTCCTCCTAGTCAGAAGGTACAAATACATGCTTGAGGGTTGAATAAACTTGGTTTGAGCTTTTTCTGGTTGTCTGTTTCAGTTTCTGCTCTATTTGTTCAGAACCTAACACCTTCAGGCCACTGCTGAACCTAACACCTTCAGGCCACTGCTGAACCTCAGCAACCCACTTCTGAACCTAACACCTTCAGGCCACTGCTGAACCTCAGCAACCCACTCCTGAACCTAACACCTTCAGGCCACTGCTGAACCTCAGCAACCCACTCCTGAACCTAACACCTTCAGGCCACTGCTGAACCTCAGCAACCCACTGCTGAACCTAACACCTTCAACCCACTCCTGAACCTAACATACCTTCAGGCCACTGCTGAACCTTAGCAACCCACTCCTGAACCTAACACCTTCAGGCCACTGCTGAACCTCAGCAACCCACTCCTGAACCTAACACCTTCAGGCCATTGCTGAACCTCAGCAACCCACTCCTGAACCTAACACCTTCAGGCCACTGCTGAACCTCAGCAACCCACTCCTGAACCTAACACCTTCAGGCCACTGCTGAACCTAACACCTTCAGGCCACTGCTGAACCTCAGCAACCCACTCCTGAACCTAACACCTTCAGGCCACTGCTGAACCTCAGCAACCCACTCCTGAACCGAACACCACCAGGCCACTGCTGAACCTCAGCAACCCACTCCTGAACCTAACATACCTTCAGGCCACTGCTGAATCTCAGCAACCCACTCCTGAACCTAACATACCTTCAGGCCACTGCTGAACCTAACATACCTTCAGGCCACTGCTGAACTCATGCTTGTTATGTCACCTCTGTAACCAGGTATCAAACATACTGACATTTCTGACCCTGTCCCATGGCCCTACTTCACTGTGTTATAATGGACCTTATGCTTGTTATGTCACCTCTGTAACCAGGTATCAAACATACTGACCTTTCTGACCCTGTCCCATGGTCCTACTTCACTGTGTTATAATGGACCTTATGCTTGTTATTTATTTATTTATTTTATTTATTTATTTATTTATTTTACCTTTATTTAACCAGGTAGGCAAGTTGAGAACAAGTTCTCATTTACAATTGCGACCTGGCCAAGATAAAGCAAAGCAGTTCAACAGATACAACAACACAGAGTTACACATGGAGTAAAACAAACATACAGTCAATAATAAAGTATAAACAAGTCTATATACAATGTGAGCAAATGAGGTGAGAAGGGAGGTAAAGGCAAAAAAGGCCTTGGTGGCAAGGTAAATACAATATAGCAAGTAAAACACTGGAATGGTAGTTTTGCAATGGAAGAATGTGCAAAGTAGAAATAAAAATAATGGGGTGCAAAGGAGCAAAATAAATAAATAAATTAAATACAGTTGGGAAAGAGGTAGTTGATAGGGCTAAATTATAGGTGGGCTATGTACAGGTGCAGTAATCTGTGAGCTGCTCTGACAGTTGGTGCTTAAAGCTAGTGAGGGAGATAAGTGTTTCCAGTTTCAGAGATTTTTGTAGTTCGTTCCAGTCATTGGCAGCAGAGAACTGGAAAGAGAGGCGGCCAAAGAAAGAATTGGTTTTGGGGGTGACTAGAGAGATATACCTGCTGGAGCGTGTGCTACAGGTGGGAGATGCTATGGTGACCAGCGAGCTGAGATAAGGGGGGACTTTACCTAGCAGGGTCTTGTAGATGACATGGAGCCAGTGGGTTTGGCGACGAGTATGAAGCGAGGGCCAGCCAACGAGAGCGTACAGGTCGCAATGGTGGGTAGTATACGGGGCTTTGGTGACAAAACGGATTGCACTGTGATAGACTGCATCCAATTTGTTGAGTAGGGTATTGGAGGCTATTTTGTAAATGACATCGCCAAAGTCGAGGATTGGTAGGATGGTCAGTTTTACAAGGGTATGTTTGGCAGCATGAGTGAAGGATGCTTTGTTGCGAAATAGGAAGCCAATTCTAGATTTAACTTTGGATTGGAGATGTTTGATATGGGTCTGGAAGGAGAGTTTACAGTCTAACCAGACACCTAAGTATTTGTAGTTGCCCACGTATTCTAAGTCAGAGCCGTCCAGAGTAGTGATGTTGGACAGGCGGGTAGGTGCAGGTAGCGATCGGTTGAAGAGCATGCATTTAGTTTTACTTGTATTTAAGAGCAATTGGAGGCCACGGAAGGAGAGTTGTGTGGCATTGAAGCTTGCCTGGAGGGTTGTTAACACAGTGTCCAAAGAAGGGCTGGAAGTATACAGAATGGTGTCGTCTGAGAAAGAGGTGGATCAGAGACTCACCAGCAGCAAGAGCGACCTCATTGATGTATACAGAGAAGAGAGTCGGTCCAAGAATTGAACCCTGTGGCACCCCCATAGAGACTGCCAGAGGTCCGGACAACAGACCCTCCGATTTGACACACTGAACTCTATCAGAGAAGTAGTTGGTGAACCAGGCGAGGCAATCATTTGAGAAACCAAGGCTGTTGAGTCTGCCGATGAGGATGTGGTGATTGACAGAGTCGAAAGCCTTGGCCAGATCAATGAATACGGCTGCACAGTAATGTTTCTTATCGATGGCGGTTAAGATATCGTTTAGGACCTTGAGCGTGGCTGAGAAGCACCCATGACCAGCTCTGAAACCAGATTGCATAGCAGAGAAGGTATGGTGAGATTCAAAATGGTCGGTAATCTGTTTGTTGACTTGGCTTTCGAAGACCTTAGAAAGGGATGGTAGGATAGATATAGGTCTGTAGCAGTTTGGGTCAAGAGTGTCCCCCCCTTTGAAGAGGGGGATGACCGCAGCTGCTTTCCAATCTATGGGAATCTCAGACGACACGAAAGAGAGGTTGAACAGGCTAGTAATAGGGGTGGCAACAATTTCGGCAGATAATTTTAGAAAGAAAGGGTCCAGATTGTCTAGCCCGGCTGATTTGTAGGGGTCCAGATTTTGCAGCTCTTTCAGAACATCAGCTGAATGGATTTGGGAGAAGGAGAAATGGGGAAGGCTTGGGCGAGTTGCTGTTGGGGGTGCAGTGCTGTTGACAGGGGTAGGAGTAGCCAGGTGGAAAGCATGGCCAGCAGTAGAAAAATGCTTATTGAAATGTTCAATTATGGTGGATTTATCAGTGGTGACAGTGTTTCCTATCTTCAGTGCAGTGGGCAGCTGGGAGGAGGTGTTCTTATTCTCCATGGACTTTACAGTGTCCCAGAACTTTTTTGAGTTAGTGTTGCAGGAAGCAAATTTCTGCTTGAAAAAGCTAGCTTTGGCTTTTCTAACTGCCTGTGTATAATGGTTTCTAGCTTCCCTGAACAGCTGCATATCACGGGGGCTGTTCGATGCTAATGCAGAACGCCATAGGATGTTTTTGTGTTGGTTAAGGGCAGTCAGGTCTGGGGAGAACCAAGGGCTATATCTGTTCCTGGTTCTAAATTTCTTGAATGGGGCATGTTTATTTAAGATGGTTAGGAAGGCATTTTTAAAAAATATCCAGGCATCCTCTACTGACGGGATGAGGTCAATATCCTTCCAGGATACCCCGGCCAGGTCGATTAGAAAGGCCTGCTCGCTGAAGTGTTTCAGGGAGCGTTTTACAGCGATGAGAGGAGGTCGTTTGACCGCTGACCCATTACGGATGCAGGCAATGAGGCAGTGATCGCTGAGATCTTGGTTGAAGACAGCAGAGGTGTATTTAGAGGGGAAGTTGGTTAGGATGATATCTATGAGGGTGCCCGTGTTTAAGGCTTTGGGGAGGTACCTGGTAGGTTCATTGATAATTTGTGTGAGATTGAGGGCATTAAGTTTAGATTGTAGGATGGCTGGGGTGTTAAGCATGTTCCAGTTTAGGTCGCCTAGCAGCACGAGCTCTGAAGATAGATGGGGGGCAATCAGTTCACATATGGTGTCCAGAGCACAGCTGGGGGCAGAGGGTGGTCTATAGCAGGCGGCAAAGGTGAGATACTTGTTTTTAGAGAGGTGGATTTTTAAAAGTAGAAGTTCAAATTGTTTGGGTACAGACCTGGATAGTAGGACAGAACTCTGCAGGCTATCTTTGCAGTAGATTGCAACACCGCCCCCTTTGGCAGTTCTATCTTGTCTGAAAATGTTGTAGTTTGGAATTAAAATGTCTGAATTTTTGGTGGTCTTCCTAAGCCAGGATTCAGACACAGCTAGAACATCCGGGTTGGCAGAGTGTGCTAAAGCAGTGAATAGAACAAACTTAGGGAGGAGGCTTCTAATGTTAACATGCATGAAACCAAGGCTATTACGGTTACTGAAGTCGTCAAAAGAGAGCGCCTGGGGAATAGGAGTGGAGCTAGGCACTGCAGGGCCTGGATTCACCTCTACATCGCCAGAGGAACATAGGAGGAGTAGAATAAGGGTGCGGCTAAAAGCAATAAGAATTGGTCGTCTAGAACGTCTGGAACAGAGAGTAAAAGGAGGTTTCTGGGGGCGATAAAATAGCATCAAGGTATAATGTACAGACAAAGGTAAGGTAGGATGTGAATACAGTGGAGGTAAACCTAGGTATTGAGTGATGAAGAGAGAGATATTGTCTCTAGAAACATCATTGAAACCAGGAGATGTCATTGCATGTGTGGGTGGTGGAACTAATAGGTTGGATAAGGTATAGTGAGCAGGACTAGAGGCTCTACAGTGAAATAAGCCAATAAACACTAACCAGAACAGCAATGGACAAGACATATTGACATTAAGGAGAGGCATGCTTAGTCGAGTGATCAAAAGGGTCCAGTGAGTGGAGAGGTTGGTTGAGGGTCACGGCCAACCGGTAGCAAGCTAGCATAGGATGGAGTCTGTTGTTAGCCACCTCTTGCGTTCGGTCAGTAGATTAGTGGGGTTCCGTGAGGTAGAGGGGATTAATCCAAAATCACACAACAACAACAAAAATAAGAACAATAGATATAGTTATAGAGGCCCGAGAAGAAAACATAATAATAATAAAAATAAATAAATTGTCCGATTGTCTATTCAGATAGCAGCCGGTAAGACAGCTAACGGTTAGCGGGCCGCAGATGGGCGTTCAGGTAACGTCGCGACAGAGGAGCCAGCCGGATCTCATTCAGGTAGATAACGTCGGCAGTCCAGTTGTGAAGGCCCGGTGGGGCTCCGCGTAGGCAGTGAAACGGGTCCAGATAGGTGACTGCAGCCCAGGAGTGAATGATGGAACTCAGGAGTGATTGACGGAGCTGGCTAGCACCGGAACAATCGATGTTTGCTCCGGAATCGACGAAAGCCGACTGTCACACGGATAGCAGCTAGCTAGCTGTGAGATCCGGGTATGAATGTCCAGAGAGCAGTTGAAATCCAGGGACATGGAGAGAAAAATTGGTCCGGTATGTTCCGTTCCGAGCCGCGCTGCGCCGTACAAAACTGGCGATAGATTTTCGATGGATTTTCGAGCTAAAGGATAGCTGATGACCACAAACCGTGGTTAGCTGAATACTAACGATTTGCCAGTAAAGAAGCTAACTAGCTTCTGATTAGCTTCTGGATTAGCTTCTGGGCTAGCTCCTGGCTAGCTAGTGGCTAGTTTCTGGCTAGCTTCTTGGAGTTTCTGGCTAGCTTCTTTGAGGATTACAGATCTGAGGTAAATAATACTTTTTTATAAATATAAATTGGTGAGGCTGGTTGCAGGAGAGTGTTTAGAAGATGAGTTGATGGAAAATAAAAATAAAATGTATGTGAAAAAAGTTGTAAATATATATATATACAGGACACGACAAGACGAGGACAAAATACGTCTGAACTGCTATGCGATCTTGGAGTTTTGTATTGAGTTGCACCCCTCCCCCCCGTTGCCCTCAGAACAGCCTCAATTTGTTGGCATGGACTTTACAAGGTGTCAAAAGCATTCCATAGGGATGCTGGACCATGTTGACTCCAATGCTTCCCACAGTTGAGTTATGTCACCTCTGTAACCAGTTATCAAACATACTGACCTTTCTGACCCTGTCCCATGGTCCTACTTTCTAGAACTGAACATTTAAAGTCCTCTGAGTTTTGCTTAGTGTCCATTTACTTATTTATTGAGGTATTTGTTGTATAATGGGGTTGTGCAGCAGAGCATCATGGGGGTTTGTATGTGTTGATCACTTTCCAGATAAATTGTTGAACTTATTCCTGTCTCCAGTCTCATTATTATTGAATTGTTATACAGACAAGGTAATGAAACCCACAAAACATAACAAAAGATTGCCGATGAGTAAGTCTGAATCTACAGGAACTATTCTGTCTGGAAGAAGTCGGTTTATCAACTGTTTGAAAATGTTATTTTCTGTGGTTCAGTCTAGGCTACTGTTAGCACAGTGTATTGCTAGCAGAGGCAAGTGCATAGTGGAGATAGCTAGGAAAGAGAGTTAATATCGTCATGGATGGCAGAAAAGGACTCAAGACGGATGTCGGAGTGGGAATACAACTTGATTAAAAAAGGGAGGAATATCATTTGATTATAGGAAAGGATATCAATTAACTTCTTGTGGATCAGTTGGACGCTAGCGTCCCATCTCGACAACTTCCAGTGAAATTGCGGAATGCAAAATTGTAATTACAGAAATAGTAATATTCAACCTTTATGAAAATACAAGTGTTATACATCAGTTAAAAGCTTAACTTCTTGTTAATCCAGCCGCTGTGTCAGATTTCAAAAAGGCTTTGTGGCAAAAGCACACCATGCGATTATCTGAGGATGGCGCCCAGCACATAAATGCATTAAAAGCATTTTCCAACCAGGCAGATGCTTCACCAAAGTCAGAAATAGCAATAACATAAATCACTTACCTTTGAAGATCTTCTTCTGTTGGCAATCCAACAGGTCCCAGCGACATCACAAATGGTTGTTTTGTTCGATAAAGTCCTTCTTTATATAATCCACCGGTTTCCCCTGTTCAAATTACAAACAAAATTAATCCCAAACATTACCAATAAACTTCTCCAAACAAGTCAAACAACGTTTCTAATCAAACCTCAGGTACCCTCATACGTAAATAAATGATACAATTTAAGACGGAGAATCGTTATTGTCATTACCGGAGATAAACAACACCGGAACGCGCTATAAACGCTACAGCCAAAATGGGAGCCACTTAGAAAAACTACAAATTCTAGCTCATTTTTCTAAAACTCTTTCTAAAGACTGTTGACATCTAGTGGAAGCCCTAGGAACTGCAATCTGGGAGCTATTCCCTTGATATTCCCATTGACAGGTATAGTAATCACTGTTGACATCTAGTGGAAGCCCTAGGAACTGCAATCTGGGAGGTATTCCTTTGATATTCCCATTGACAGTTATAGTAATCACTGTTGAGCTGAATGTTTCTGTCCTGGGGTTTTTGCCTTCAATATCAGTTCTGTTATACTCACAGACATTATTTTAACAGTTTTAGAAACTATAGAGTGTTTTCTATCCAATACTACCATGCATACGCATATCCTATCTTCTGGGCCTGACAGGCAGTTTACTTTGGGCACCTCAGTCATCCAAACTTCTGTTAAACTGTTAAACTCTGAAGAAGAATTAAAAACTGCTTAAATGAGCGAAGTGAATGAAGATCACGTGACTGAGGAAACTATTGCTGTGTGTGTGTCAGGTTGTGTGTGCTTGTGAGGTTGTGCGTGTGAGGTTGTGTGTGCGTGTGAGGTTGTGCGTATGTGTGCGTGTTTAGTCTGAGAGAGATGTCGTCTAATGGTTTAATATAAGTCTCTACTTCTCATTCTATTCTAGGATCTAGGCACATCATTTGTCTCCTTGGCAACATGGACAATACTGGTTAAAGCTGAATAGTTTAAGGATCAGAGATCATTCACCTCCTACCAACCAGAGTTTCTGTCACATGACGCTGGAGAGACGAAGCAGGTACGGGGAGTCAAACATTTAATATTTAACATGGAAGAAGACAGGAACAGTCAGCAAACGAGTAACAGACAAAAACAATCAATGCAGAAGTGGGGAGTAGAGCAGGGAACTGACACATATACCTTCCTCCATGTCTCATAGAGCAGGGAACTGACACATATACCTTCCTCCATGTCTCATAGAGCAGGGAACTGACACATATACCTTCCTCCATGTCTCATAGAGCAGGGAACTGACACATATACCTTCCTCCATGTCTCATAGAGCAGGGAACTGACACATATACCTTCCTCCATGTCTCATAGAGCAGGGAACTGACACATATACCTTCCTCCATGTCTCATAGAGTAGGGAACTGACACATATACCTTCCTCCATGTCCCATAGAGCAGAGAACTGACACATATACCTTCCTCCATGTCTCATAGAGTAGGGAACTGACACATATACCTTCCTCCATGTCTCATAGAGTAGGGAACTGACACATATACCTTCCTCCATGTCCCATAGAGCAGGGAACTGACACATATACCTTCCTCCATGTCTCATAGAGCAGGGAACTGACACATATACCTTCCTCCATGTCTCATAGAGCAGGGAACTGACACATATACCTTCCTCCATGTCTCATAGAGCAGGGAACTGACACATATACCTTCCTCCATGTCTCATAGAGCAGGGAACTGACACATATACCTTCCTCCATGTCTCATAGAGTAGGGAACTGACATATATACCTTCCTCCATGTCTCATAGAGCAGGGAACTGACACATATACCTTCCTCCATGTCTCATAGAGCAGGGAACAGAGCAGGGAACTGACACATATACCTTCCTCCATGTCTCATAGAGCAGGGAACTGACACATATACCTTCCTCCATGTCTCATAGAGCAGGGAACAGAGCAGGGAACTGACACATATACCTTCCTCCATGTCTCATAGAGCAGGGAACAGAGCAGGGAACAGAGCAGGGAACTGACACATATAGGGGAGGTAATAAACAGGTGATGAGTGAGTCCAGGTGAGTCCAGTATCGCTGACCAGGGAAAGCAGGTGTGTGTAATGGATGACAGGAGTGTGTGATGCAGGGCAGCCTGGCGCCCTCAAGCGCCAGGGAGGTGGGACGTGACAGTTTCAGTAAACCAGCTGATAAACTACACAACACAGCTTTGTAAGAACCCTATAAGAAGGAGAAAACATGTATGCAGTCATATTCACTGTTATCTGTCTGCCTTCCCAATACCTTCCTCCATGTCTTATATTCACTGTTATCTGTCTACTTTCCCAATACCTTCCTCCATGTCTCATATTCACTGTTATCTGTCTACCTTCCTCCATGTCTCATATTCACTGTTATCTTTCTACCTTCCTCCATGTCTCATATTCACTGTTATCTATCTACCTTCCTCAATGTCTCATATTCACTGTTATCTGTCTACCTTCCCCCATGTCTCATATACACTGTCATCTTTCTACCTTCCCAATACCTTCCTCCATGTCTCATATTCACTGTTATCTGTCTACCTTCCTCCATGTCTCATATTCACTGTTATCTGTCTACCTTCCCAATTACTTCACCGACAGAGATGGCTTGATGCAGTGCGCAGCATAGAGTGCATAGTCCTTTAGTCTCTATGGGCCAGATGGCCAGTTGGTGAGGGCCACAGCATAGTCCTGTAGTCTCTATGGACCAGATGGCCAGTTGGTGAGGGCCACAGCATAGTCCTTTAGTCTCTATGGGCCAGATGGCCAGTTGGTGAGGGCCACAGCATAGTCCTTTAGTCTCTATGGGCCAGATGGCCAGTTGGTGAGGGCCACAGCATAGTCCTTTAGTCTCTATGGGCCAGATGGCCAGTTGGTGAGGGCCACAGCATAGTCCTTTAGTCTCTATGGGCCAGATGGCCAGTTGGTGAGGGCCACAGCATAGTCCTTTAGTCTCTATGGGCCAGATGGCCAGTTGGTGAGGGCCACAGCATAGTCCTTTAGTCTCTATGGGCCAGATGGCCAGTTGGTGAGGGCCACAGCATAGTCCTTTAGTCTCTATGGGCCAGATGGCCAGTTGGTGAGGGCCACAGCATAGTCCTTTAGTCTCTATGGGCCAGATGGCCAGTTGGTGAGGGCCACAGCATAGTCCTTTAGTCTCTATGGGCCAGATGGCCAGTTGGTGTGGGCCACAGCATAGTCCTTTAGTCTCTATGGAACACAGCATAGTCCTTTAGTCTCTATGGGCCAGACGGACAGTTGGTGAGGGCCACAGCATAGTCCTTTAGTCTCTATGGAACACAGCATAGTCCTTTAGTCTCTATGGGCCACAGCATAGTCCTTTAGTCTCTATGGAACACAGCATAGTCCTTTAGTCTCTATGGAACACAGCATAGTCCTTTAGTCTCTATGGAACACAGCATGGTCCTTTAGTCTCTATGGAACACAGCATAGTCCTTCAGTCTCTATGGAACACAGCATAGTCCTTTAGTCTCTATGGAACACAGCATAGTCCTTTAGTCTTTATGGAACACAGCATAGTCCTTTAGTCTCTATGGAACACAGCATGGTCCTTTAGTCTCTATGGAACACAGCGTAGTCCTTTAGTCTCTATGGAACACAGCATAGTCCTTTAGTCTCTATGGAACACAGCATAGTCCTTTAGTCTCTATGGAACACAGCATAGTCCTTTAGTCTCTATGGAACACAGCATAGTCCTTTAGTCTCTATGGAACACAGCATGGTCCTTTAGTCTCTATGGGCCAGATGGCCAGTTGGTGAGGGCCACAGCATAGTCCTTTAGTCTCTATGGAACACAGCATAGTCCTTTAGTCTCTATGGAACACAGCATGGTCCTTTAGTCTCTATGGAACACAGCATGGTCCTTTAGTCTCTATGGAACACAGCATAGTCCTTTAGTCTCTATGGAACACAGCATAGTCCTTTAGTCTCTATGGAACACAGCATAGTCCTTTAGTCTCTATGGAACACAGCATGGTCCTTTAGTCTCTATGGAACACAGCATGGTCCTTTAGTCTCTATGGAACACAGCATAGTCCTTTAGTCTCTATGGGCCAGACGGGGAAAGAAGCTGTTCAGATGGGCGCCTATAACATCCAATCACAGAGGTTTATAAGCAGCTGACAGTTGCAACTTCCTTACTAATAACTCAAACTGCCTTGGTTTAAATAAAGACAATATATGTACAGATGTAGGATCTTAATTTGATGATCCTGTTGCAGGACAACGTTGATGCAATGGAGTTATTTTCAAACTTGTATTGTGTTTGACATTTAAAAAGGCTTTTGGAGTTTGTAATAGAGGCTACTTCCTCTGCAAGACAACCGGTCATCCGCATCATGTGACTGTCAGAAGTTATGTGATTTCCTCTTAGGAAATTAAAAGCGTGTTTAAAGTCTACGCAGTTACAAAATGGCTGTTGAAACTGTGGCAAACATTTGTCAGCAACATTAGAATATACATATTTGTCTGCACAACTAGAAGTGGGATAAATGTGTTGATTTGAAGGGAAGACGGGCAGACTGGTAAGTCTACTATAGACTACATAGAACTATTATACAGTTAGGTTGTGGTCAGACAAAGCTTGAGATATGATCCTTTATCATGCTGACCGACCTGGTGCTCTCCGTAGGAAATGAGATATGATCCTTTATCATGCTGACCGACCTGAAGGTCTCCGTAGGAAATTAGATATGATCCTTTATCATGCTGACTGACCTGAAGGTCTCCGTAGGAAATGTTGTGAAAATATCAGGCCTAGGCTACATGCTCTGGTATTTAGACTGAAAACAGATTTGAAGGTTATCAGTCCTGCTACTGGTAGGTCTATAACATTATGTGAACTGATCTGAACAGGTTTAGACTGGTCATCTATGATATATAGGCTATATCTGAGGTATAGACCTTGATCTGCATATCACTAACAACCCACTACTATACATTATAACCTAGTCTACTTTACATAATATAACATATCACTAACACGATTTAAAATATCTTACTTGTTGCAAACTTTCTGAATGGATCAATGATTTCCCCCTCAGATCATTCATGTCTGTTTCAGTCCTTCTGTCTACATTCTCAGATAAGTTCAGAAAATTACAGATTGAAAGACAATAAATAGCCACTTTTGATTAATAAAAATAATTTTGAGTCATTAACAAAAAGTTACTTATTATTATTATTGACAGTTACCATGGAGATTAAATGTCACAGCTACATGTTCATGTGATTGGTTTAAATTATCTGACTGTTTCAAAGAAATAATGAATAAATTAGATCAATTGACATTCAATAATTAGTTGACATTGACATTCAATAACAACCAGCATGCTGGATTTCTGTTTAGGGGTTTGTGCTCTAAAATGAGTTTCTCTGGGCAGAGAGAGGAGGGGGGCGCTGCCTCTAAAACGAGTCTCTCTGGGGAGAGAGAGGAGGGGGGCGCTGCCTCTAAAACGAGTCTATCTGGGGAGAGAGAGGAGGTGGGCGCTGCCTCTAAAACGAGTCTCTCTGGGGAGAGAGAGGAGGGGGGCGCTGCCTCTAAAACGAGTCTCTCTGGGGAGAGAGAGGAGGTGGGCGCTGCCTATAAAACGAGTCTCTCTGAGGAACATGACAACAAAGCTAAGAGGTGAGATGACAATTTTGTTTAAGAATGATTACGTTTATTTCAAAATTCTATATCCACAATTTTTTCACGTTTGTTTTTTAATCCGAAAATATTGTTCAATATTACTGATCTCAGATTTTTAATAAATAGATTAGTGTTTTTTTGCAAAATGCTTTATATCCAACGTTTAGCTGGAATGGGATGTTCATATTGTCTCACTTAGCTACCTTAAGATGAATGCACTTACAGATGCCATATCTTAATTTGACCCAGTTTCTCACAGGAGAAAAATTATCCTGCAGCAACAGGAAGTGTGAATTATTAAGTGCATTATAATAATCATTCAAATAAAATTGTTAGTGAATATCAAGTTTGAAATTTTTTAAGAAGTCTTTTAAAAGCTAAAATACACAACAATATGGCAACTGTATTGTAAGTCACTCTGGTTTCCTCGGTAGTGATGTAATTTAGGGTTACATGGAATTTAGGGTTACACGTGTTTTAAGAGTATCTTTCCTACAACAGCTGAAGATGTAACATGCATTTCCCACACACCACGCAGAGAGGACGGTCACAATGATGACTGAAAACACACACCACCCAGAGAGGACGGTCACAATGATGACTGAAAACACACCACGCAGAGAGGACGGTCACAATGATGACTGAAAACACACACCACCCAGAGAGGACTGTCACAATGATGACTGAAAACACACACCACGCAGAGAGGACGGTCACAATGATGACTGAAAACACACACCACCCAGAGAGGACTGTCACAATGATGACTGAAAACACACACCACCCAGAGAGGACTGTCACAATGATGACTGAAAACACACACCACCCAGAGAGGACTGTCACAATGATGACTGAAAACACAACCGTTGGGTACGAATGAGTGACACATTTCCGGGCATGGGCGGTACATTTAAAATTCACTCATTCTTCCGTCGCACTTTGTCCTGCAAGTGTCAACTTATCATACATCATGTTACGTCATCAGAAGTGTCCACTTAATTTGAGGGCTGAAAGGAGATGGTGTCTTTCAGTGTTTGAAGTGCAGCCATGGATAGTTTCTAAATAACATTACCAAGTGATCAATGATGTACGAAGCTTCGTTTGATTTCATGCTTTTTCGAACCATGGCTGCTTTTAAAACTAATAAAAGACACGCCCTCCTCCACTTACCCATAAGGCCTAGTGGCCTTATGCCCTTGGGGAATTTCCTTATGTCAGGCACCAGGTAGGCTAGTGGCCTTATGCCCTTGGGGAATCTCCTTATGCCAGGCACCAGGTAGCCTAGTGGCCTTATGCTGGCTTTATGCCCTTGGGGAATCTCCGCGGCCATCTTGGTCATCGGTCCAAACGAATAGTCAAGCAAGGGAAGATCGCAACGTAAGCCTCTCGGTCCTCTTTTTTGATCAAGCTTGCAAGTGTACAATTATGTTCACTGCGGGCCTGAAACTCCCCATAATTCAATTTGTGATGATTGTACATCCGCTAAGAAAAGTCCGCCAAAACGTAATACCTCAAAGTCAATATGGAGAAGTAAAAACGAATGTAAACAAGTTAGAAATTGTGCTACTAATGCACATGACGGCACAAACACGTCTCGTAAACGTAATTATGTTTTTGTTTGGTTAGCTTTGTAAATTGTAGAAAAAAAACATTTTCCTTCTTCAGAAGTTCGAGATAGGCAGGCTAATGTTAGCTAGCTAATTAATTTTCTAGTTATCATACAGTAGGTAGGTAGGTGTATATGAATAATTATATAGTTAATATAAGTAGACATGCATCATAATTGACTGTAACACATATAAACATCCACAAGCTACTGGTGGCTGAAAACACAATCGTCATGGGATTAATGAGTGATGGATTTCTGGGCCTTTCAAGTGTAAACTCGTCAGACGTCATGATACATCATGATATGTCAATAATATGAGGGCTGAGGGTAGAGGGTGTGTCTTTTAAGTGTTTGGAATGCTGCCCATGTGTTGCAAAATGTGAGAGATCTCACTGATTTCACCCTAGTGCCGGTGCTTTTTCCAAATCAAAGTCTCTTTCAAACACTGACCTCAACTGGACACCTTATTAACACATTTAGTTTGATGTCTTCCAGTAACGGGCTTCTTCTGTTGAAGGAAAGGCGGACCAAAACGCAGTGTGGTTATTTGTAAACATCTTTAATAAAGATGAAAAATACAAACAATATACAAAACAAGAAATGTGAAAAACCGAAACACAGAGACAGGAACAATCACCCACAAACCCCAACAACAAACAGGCTACCTAAATATGGTTCCCAATCAGAGACAATGACTAACACCTGCCTTTGATTGAGAACCATGTCAGGCCAAACATAGAAACAGACAAACTAGACACACAACATAGAATGCCCACTCAGATCACACCCTGACCAAACGAAACATAGAAACATACAAAGCAAACTATGGTCAGGGTGTGACAGTACACACCCCCCCCCCCTTCCCAAGGTGCGGAAAACCTGAACCTATTGGGGAGGGTCTGGGTGGGCATCTGTCCGCGGTGGCGGCTCTGGTGCTGGACGTGGCCCCCACTTCACCATAGTCTTAGTCCGCCCCATTGTCCGCTTCCCGTGGCCTCCTAACCACAGCGACCCTTCTAAATGACCCCACTGGACAGAGGGGCAGCTCGGGACAGAGGGGCGGGGGCTCTGGCGCCTCTGGGCTGAGGGGCTCTGGCGCCTCTGGGCTGGGGGCGGAAGTTCTGGCAGCGCCGGACTGAGGGGCTCTGGCACCTCCGTGCTGACTGGCGGCTCTGGCTGCTCCATGCTGACTGGCGGCTCTGGCTGCTCCATGCTGACTGGCGGCTCTGGCTGCTCCATGCTGACTGGCGGCTCTGGCTGCTCCATGCTGACTGGCGGCTCTGGCTGCTCCTTGCAGACTGGCGGCTCTGGCTGCTCCTTGCAGACTGGCGGCTCTGGCTGCTCCTTGCAGACTGGCGGCTCTGGCTGCTCCTTGCAGACTGGCGGCTCTGGCTGCTCCTTGCAGACTGGCGGCTCTGGCTGCTCCTTGCAGACTGGCGGCTCTGGCTGCTCCTTGCAGACTGGCGGCTCTGGCTGCTCCTTGCAGACTGGCGGCTCTGGCTGCTCCTTGCAGACTGGCGGCTCTGGCTGCTCCTTGCAGACTGGCGGCTCTGGCTGCTCCTTGCAGACTGGCGGCTCTGGCTGCTCCTTGCAGACTGGCTGCTCTGGCTGCTCCTTGCAGACTGGCAGCTCCTTGCAGACTGGCAGCTCCTTGCAGACTGGCAGCTCCTTGCAGACTGGCAGCTCCTTGCAGACTGGCAGCTCTGGCAGCGCTGGACAGGCGGGAGACTCCGGTAGCGCTGAACAGGCGGGAGACTCCGGCAGCGCTGAACAGGCGGGAGACTCTGGCAGCGCTGAACAGGCGGGAGACTCCGGCAGCGCTGAACAGGCGGGAGACTCCGGCAGCGCTGAACAGGCGGGAGACTCCGGCAGCGCTGAACAGGCGGGAGACTCCGGCAGCGCTGAACAGGCGGGAGACTCCGGCAGCGCTGAACAGACGGGAGACTCCGCCAGCGCTGGAGAGGAGGAAGGCTCTGGCAGCGCTGGACAGGCGAAGCGCACTGTAGGCCTGGTGCGTGGTGCTGGACTGGTGGTACTGGGCTGAGGACACGCACAGGAAGCCTGGTGCGGGGAGCTGCCACCGGAGGGCTGGTGTGTGGAGGTGGTACTGGATAGACCGGACCGTGCAGGCGCACTGGAGCTCTTGAGCACCGAGCATGCCCAACCTTACCTGGTTGAATGCTCCCGGTCGCCCTGCCAGTGCGGCGAGGTGGACTAGCCCGCACTGGGCTATGCAGGCGAACCGGGGACACCGTGCGCAAGGTTGGTGCCATGTAAGCCGGCCCAAGGAGACGCACTGGAGACCAGATGCGTAGAGCCGGCTTCATGGCACTTGGCTCGATGCCCACTCTAGCCCGGCCGATACGCGGAGCTGGAATGTACCGCACCGGGCTGTGCACCCGCACTGGGGACACCGTGCGCTTCACAGCATAACAGGGTGCCTGCCCGGTCTCTCTAGCCCCCCGGTAAGCACAGGAAGTTTGCGCAGGTCTCCTACCTGGCTTCGCCACGCTTCCTGTGTGCCACCTCCGGCACTCTCCATGGGTCGACCGCCCACCTGTCTATTTCCTCCCAAGTCGTATAATTCAGACTTCGTTGCTCCTGCTGCTGCTGCCTGTCACCACGCCGCTTGGTCCTGTTGTGGTGGGTGATTCTGTAACCGGCTTCTTCTTTTGTGCTGAGATGCATAGTGTTAGACCACTGTGATACAGCTTGGAATCAAACCAGGGTGTCTTTTGTGCTGAGATGCATAGCGTTAGACCACTGCACTACTTGGGAGCCTGTATTTGTTTTCCACAAAAGGTGTACAACCTAAACAAAATGCATGTCCCTATCCTTTTTTTCAAAATGTGGCTGATTTAAACAGCCAGAAGATATTTTTTTAATTAAGAAAATATTTTTTAAAAATTACTTTTTGTTGTTTGTAAATTCCTGCTGGGACTTCCGCCGAAGTTGGTTCCTCTCCTTGTTCTAGCAGCGTTCTGCGGTCGGCGTTCTGCGGTCGGCGTTCTGCGGTCGGCGTCGACGGTCTTCCAGCCATCATCAATACACTTTTCATTTTCCCTTTGTTTTGTCTTGTCTTCACATACCTGGTTTCAATTCCTTCATTACATGTTGTGTATTTAACACTCTGTTCCCCCCATGTCCTTGTCCGGAATTGTTTATTGTAAGTGATTATGCACGTTTATCTGGTGTGTGACAGCTTTTGTACCCATTGATTGATTGATTGATTGATTGATTGATTGATTGATTCCGGGTTTTTTTATTATAAAACTGCTCCGTTGTAAACACAGTTTTTGCTCTCCTACGCCTGACATCTCTGTCGCCAGTACACACCCCTTACAGTGTGACCTAGTAACCTCCATGTCAAAGTCCAGGAATTGGCGTGGAATAGGTGGGGCAGGTCTGAGACTGATCTAAGGAATTAACCAGAAAAATTCACTTTATTCTCAGCTGCTTCACCAATGTCTGTGCGTGAATTAATAAATCAAATCAAATCAAATTGTATTTGTCACATGCGCCGAATACTACAGGTTTTCCTACCTTACAGTGAAATACTTACTTACAAGTCCTTAACCAACAATGCAGTTTTAAGAAAATACCTAAAAAAGTAAGAGATAGAAAAACAAATAATAATTAATGAGCAGCAGTAAATAACAATGAACGGGCTATATACAGGGTGTTACGGTACAGAGTCAATGTGGAGACTATATACAGGGTGTTACGGTACAGAGTCAATGTGGAGGCTATATACAGGGTGTTACGGTACAGAGTCAATGTGGAGGCTATATACAGGGTGTTACGGTACAGAGTCAATGTGGAGGCTGTATACAGGGTGTTACGGTACAGAGTCAATGTGGAGGCTATATACAGGGGGTACCGGTACAGAGTCAATGTGGAGGCTATATACAGGGGGTACCGGTACAGAGTCAATGTGGAGACTATATACAGGGTGTTATGGTACAGCGTCAATGTGGAGGCTATATACAGGGGGTACCGGTACAGAGTCAATGTGGAGGCTATATACAGGGTGTTACGGTACAGAGTCAATGTGGAGGCTATATACAGGGTGTTACGGTACAGAGTCAATGTGGAGGCTATATACAGGGTGTTATGTTACAGAGTCAATGTGGAGCCTATATACAGGGTGTTACGGTACAGAGTCAATGTGGAGGCTATATACAGGGGGAACCAATACAGAGTCAATTTGCGGGGGCACTGGTGTCTAGGTATTTGAGGTAATATGTACATGTAGGTAGAGTTAGTGATTTGGGTAGTGGGTAGTGATTTGATTAGATGTTCAGGAGTCTTATGGCTTGGGGGTAGAAGCAGTTTAGAAACCTCTTGGACCTAGAGTTGGCGCTCCGGTACCGCTTGCTGTGCGGTAGCAGAGAGAACAGTCTATGACTGGGGTGGCTGGAGTCTTTGACAATTTTTAGGGTCTTCCTCTGACACCGCCTGGTATAGAGGTCCTGGATGGGTTTCGTCGTGCTCTCTTCACGACTGTCTTCGTGTGCTTGGACCATGTTAGTTTGTTGGTGATGTGGACTTCAAGGAACTTGAAGCTCTCAACCTGCTTTTAATTGCTAAATATTTCCAATAGATGGCAGCATAAGACCATGAAGCATCAGTTACAGTCTACAAGCAGCAATATGATGGACCATGAAGCATCAGTTATAGTCTACAAGCAGCAATATGATGGACCAGGAAGCATCAGTTATAGGCTACAAGCAGCAATATGATGGACCATGAAGCATCAGTTATAGGTTATAGGCTACAAGCAGCAATATGATGGACCATGAAGCATCAGTTATACTCTACAAGCAGCAATATGATGGACCAGGAAGCATCAGTTATAGGCTACAAGCAGCAATATGATGGACCAGGAAGCATCAGTTATAGGCTACAAGCAGCAATATGATGGACCACGAAGCATCAGTTATAGGCTACAAGCAGCAATATGATGGACCATGAAGCATCAGTTATAGGCTACAAGCAGCAATATGATGGACCATGAAGCATCAGTTATAGGTTATAGGCTACAAGCAGCAATATGATGGACCATGAAGCATCAGTTATAGGCTACAAGCAGCAATATGATGGACCATGAAGCATCAGTTATAGGCTACAAGCAGCAATATGATGGACCACGAAGCATCAGTTATAGTCTACAAGCAGCAATATGATGGACCACGAAGCATCAGTTATAGTCTACAAGCAGCAATATGATGGACATAAAATAGCAGCAAACAAAGACTTTATGTCCCTTGATTTTCTAAAATGGCCTCATTACTTTAGTTAGCATTATGTCTCGTATTAGGGCTGTGTTGCTTCTGGTCATTACTTTAGTTAGCATTATGTCTCGTATTAGGGCTGTGTTGCTTCTGGTCATTACTTTAGTTAGCATTATGTCTCGTACTAAGGCTGTGTTGCTTCTGGTCATTACTTTAGTTAGCATTATGTATCGTATTAGGGCTGTGTTGCTTCTGGTCATTACTTTAGTTAGCATTATGTCTCGTACTAGGGCTGTGTTGCTTCTGGTCAATACTTTAGTTAGCATTATGTCTCGTATTAGGGCTGTGTTGCTTCTGGTCATTACTTTAGTTAGCATTATGTCTCGTACTAGGGCTGTGTTGCTTCTGGTCAATACTTTAGTTAGCATTATGTCTCGTATTAGGGCTGTGTTGCTTCTGGTCATTACTTTAGTTAGCATTATGTCTCGTATTAGGGCTGTGTTGCTTCTGGTCATTACTTTAGTTAGCATTATGTCTCGTACTAGGGCTGTGTTGCTTCTGGCCATTACTTTAGTTAGCATTATGTCTCGTATTAGGGCTGTGTTGCTTCTGGCCATTACTTTAGTTAGCATTATGTCTCGTACTAGGGCTGTGTTGCTTTAGGGAGAGCAAAACAATTGTGACAATAGCAGGTATTGAACCCCGGGTAAATAATCACTGGTCAGAACCTCAATCTCTTAATTCCTCATATTGGGAATAAACAGACTCGGAATAGCAAAGACAATATTGCCTCTTTCAAACCGCCTATGAATGACATCATTCAACCCTAACAAATTTACGTCAACATGCCTCTTGTTGGTGAGAGAAGGCAGAGTGACAGAGTTGGCTACTTGTGCAGTGGGTCGATGCAGGTTGATGAATTTGACATTGAATGTTATGGGAAAATGCATTTCTCTCTACTAAAGTAAGGGGAGTGATGGTGTTTCCAGGAAGAAAAAACTAAACTAATCTTCTGAAATGTCATTTGTGGTCTTATGCTGCCATCTATTGGAATTATGTAGCAACTGCAGTAGTACTGAATAATGTGTAATTCCTTCCTATTTTTTTTTTTTTTTAATTTCACCTTTATTTAACCAGGTAGGCTAGTTGAGAACAAGTTCTCGTTTACAACTGCGACCTGGCCAAGATAAAGCATAGCAGTGTGAACAGACAACAACACAGAGTTACACATGGAGTAAACAATAAACAAGTCAATAACACAGTATAAAAAAAGTTTTAAAAAGAGTCTATATACATTGTGTGCAAAAGGCATGAGGAGGTAGGCAAATAATTACAATTTTGATCAGATGGTCATGTGCAGGTAGAGATACTGGTGTGCAAAAGAGCAGAAAAGTAAATAAATAAAAACAGTATGGGGATGAGGTAGGTAAATTGGGTGGGCTATTTACCGATGGACTATGGACTAAAGTAGTAACTGCTCAGATTTGCAAAATATAAAATGTTCTAGTTAATTTTACCACTTACAACCATAAATAACCATTTAGAGCATAACAATTAAACTGACTTAAACCAAAAACTTCATGCATTTAGTTAATTTGTGGATCCGACGTAGTTTAGTTAATGATATATATATTTTTTAAATCTAGCCCCAGTCTCTACTTTTATCCAATGTAAAATCACAGTTTCAAATTTTGCTACATAAAACTGAAATGAGCCGGTCGGTCACATTTTAGAGTAAGGCAGAAATATAGCATTTTGCAAAAAAAACATTATTTGTCTCTCTGTGAAATGAAACCATCAAGTGATAGATTTTAAACAAATGCTTATCTGTCATTGAACAACGCCATGCCATGATTAGTTAGTGAAAAAACACACCAATTTCTTTCATAATTTCACAAAACAATAAAAGCTAATTTATGAACATTTCTGAAAATGGATATACAGCGTTTTGGAGGTAAACTTTTCTTATATTTCCTAATCTGAGCTCAGAGTAGATGAGAGATGTAATGTTTGTCTCTGTTGTGTTGAAGACCAATCAAGCAGGAGAGACCAGCCTCCCCAGAATGAAACTCTTCTTATGTTTCCCCATCTGAGCTCAGAGTAGATGAGAGATGTAATGTTTGTCTCTGTTTTGTTGAAGTCCAATCAAGCAGGAGAGACCAGCCTCCCCAGTTCCCAGCTGTGTGTCCATGAAGAGTGACCGGTCTATGGGTGTATCTATACACTTTAAAGAGGGAGACTTTTCTACTGAACAAAGGTAAGAAGAACTCATGGGTCATGGTCAGTGGGGGGCAGCATTTTCACTTTTGGATGAATAGCGTGCCCAGATCTGAACTGCCTCCTACTCTGTCACAGATGCTAATATATGCTAATTATTATTAGTATTGGATAGAAAACACTCTGAAGTTTCTAAAACTGTTTGAATGATGTATGTGAGTATAACTGAACTTATATGGCAGGCAAAAACCTGAGAAGAAATCCAAACAGGAAGTGAGAAATCGATTTTCAAAACAGTGCCTATTGAAATCCCAGTGAGATATGAATGAGGATGCACTTCCTAGGGCTTCCACTAGATGTCACCGTCTTTAGAACCTGGTTTGAGGATTCTACTATAAAGGAGGGGTTCATAATAGCTCTTTGAGTGAGTGGTCTGGCAGAGAGCCTTGGTCTCATGACGCGCGCTCCCGACAGTTTGCTCTCGTTCCAATGCTTTTCTTCAGACAATGAAATTCTCCGGTTGGAACCTTATTGATGATTTATGTTAAAAACATCCTAAAGATTGATTGCATAGATCATTTGACTTGTTTCTATGGACTGTAATGGAACTTTTCGAGTTTTTGTCTGGAGGAAGTGCTCGCGCCTCATGAAGATGGATTACTGGGCTGAACACGCTAACAACAAGTGGCTAAATGAAATGGCTTCAAGGAACTTTATGGAACAAATCAGTAATTTATTGTCAAACTGGGATTCCTGGGAGTGCCTTCAGATGAAGATCATCAAAGGTAAGTGAATATTTATAGTGTTTTTTCTAGCTTCTGTTGACACCAAAATGGTGGATATTCCTCTGGCTGTTTTGGGATCTGAGCGCCGTTCTCAGATTATGCTTTTTCAGTAAAGTTTTTTTTAAATGTGACATAGAGGAGAAGCCTATTTTTAATTCTGTGAATTTTATCAATCTTTTATCAATTCTTATGAGTATTTTTGCAAAATCACCGGATGTTTTGGAATCAAAACATTACTGCACATAAAGAGCCAATGTAAACAGAGATTTAGATATATCTATGCACATTATCGAACAAAACATACATGTATTGTGTAACATGATGTCCTATGAGTGTCATCTGATGAAGATCATCAAAGGTTAATGATTTTTTTGTGACTCCTATCTTTTGTTGGAAAACGGCTGTGTGTGTTTTTGTGACTTGACTCTGACCTAACATATCATATGTTGTGCTTTAGCTGTAAAGCATTTTTTAAATCGGACATGATGGGTAGATTAACTAGATGTTTATCTTTCATGTGTTGTATTGGACTTGTTAATGTGTGAAAGTTACATATTTATAAAAAATATTTTTGAATTTCGCACGTTGCCTTTTCAGTGGAATGTTGTCGAGCCATAGAATGGTTAAACAAGAAAAAAGAAGAAAAAAACCATTTGTCTCTCTGAAATGAAACCATCAAGTGATAGATTATAGTGATAGATTATAAAGAAACACGCCGGTCATTGAACAACCCCAAGTCATGATTAGACACTGAAAAAAAACAATTAGGGGATAATTTCTTTAAGCAATAGAATCTAATTGACCAACTTTTCTGAAAAGTGATGTATATAATTTTGGAATGAAACTCTTATGTTTCCCCATCAAAGCTCAGAGTAGATGAGATGTAATGTTTGTCTCTGTTGTGTTGAAGACCAATCAAGCAGGAGAGACCAGCCTCCCCTGTACCAAGCTGTGTATCCATGAAGAGTGACCAGTCGATAAGTCTACCTGAAGAGTTTAGAGAGGGAGACTTACCTACTGAACATAGGTAAGAAGAAATCATGGGTCAGTGAATTAAAAAACACTGGTCATTTCTCCTGTTCCATTTTCCCATGTTTCCTTGCTGTTTTCATAATCCATAGGCTAATCATTTTGTCAATTTCCATAGTGCTAAAACAATATTAAACAAACACAACATTCCCGCTGTGTGTGAGTGTGTGTGTGCGCTCCCTTGATGAGGAGATATAATCTCTATCCTGATTGCCTAGTCACTTTTACCCCTACCTACATGTACATATTACCTCAATTACCTCAACTACCTGGTACCCTGCACATTGACTCAGTACTGGTCCTCCTTATAGCCTCATTATTACCTCAGCTACCTGGTACCCCTGCACATTGACTCAGAACTGGTACTCCTTATAGACTCATTATTACCTCAACTACCTGGTACCCTGCACATTGACTCAGTACTGGTAAATCAAATCAAATCAAATCAAATTTATTTATATAGCCCTTCGTACATCAGCTGATATCTCAAAGTGCTGCACAGAAACCCAGCCTAAAACCCCAAACAGCAAGCAATGCAGGTGTAGAAGCACGGTGGCTAGGAAAAACTCCCTAGAAAGGCCAAAACCTAGGAAGAAACCTAGAGAGGAACCAGGCTATGTGGGGTGGCCAGTCCTCTTCTGGCTGTGCCGGGTGGAGATTATAACAAAACATGGTCAAGATGTTCAAATGTTCATAAATGACCAGCATGGTCGAATAATAATAAGGCAGAATAGTTGAAACTGGAGCAGCAGCACAGTCAGGTGGACTGGGGACAGCAAGGAGTCATTATGTCAGGTATTCCTGGGGCATGGTCCTAGGGCTCAGGTCCTCCGAGAGAGAGAAAGAAAGAGAGAATTAGAGAGAGCATATGTGGGATGGCCAGTCCTCTTCTGGCTGTGCCGGGTGGAGACCCAGACAGGATGACCACATCAGTGACTCAACCCACTCAGGTGACGCACCCCCTCCAGGGACGGCATGAGAGAGCCCCAGTAAAGCCAGTGACTCAGCCCCTGTAATAGGGTTAGAGGCAGAGAATCCCAGTGGAAAGAGGGGAACCGGCCAGGCAGAGACAGCAAGGGCGGTTCGTTGCTCCAGAGCCTTTCCGTTCACCCTCCCACTCCTGGGCCAGACTACACTCAATCATATGACCCACTGAAGAGATGAGTGTTTTTGGTACTCCTTATAGCCTAATTTTCTAGTTCATTTTTCCACCTACAAACATATAATAACAATTTATTGCAAAACAAACAATGAATCAGACATAAACCAAAAACACCACAACATTTAGTTAATTATATAAATATTTATTTAGATGGGTGACATTATCTGCCAAAGTAATAGCCATTTAGACAAAGAAGAGCTCTCCAGTAGATACCAAAACATTCATAGGTCATTTTCTCAAAAGTGAGGTTACAAGTTTATCATCTTTCAAAGCAGAATTACTTTCCCATTGTTCCTCAACTGTAGTGTCTGATATACCATTCTCTAGGTCTGAGTCTCTACTTTTATCCAATGTAAAAAACACAATTCCAAATGTTGCAACACAAGACCGAATCGAGCCAAGCAGTACTACTTATTTCTCTGAGAGTAATGCAGATATATATTATTACTGTATAAAACCTAGCAGTACTACTAATTTCTCTGAGAGTGAGGCAGATATATATTATTACTGTGTAAAACCTAGCAGTACTACTGATTTCTCTGAGAGTGAGGCAGATATATATTATTACTGTGTAAAACCTAGCAGTACTACTGATTTCTCTGAGAGTGAGGCAGATATATATTATTACTGTTTAAAACCTAGCAGTACTACTGATGTCTCTGAGAGTGAGGCAGATATATAGCATTTTGCAAAAGCAAAGCCTTTGTCTCTCTGAAATGAAACCATAAAATGATAGACTATAAACAAATACAATCTGTCATTGAACAACCCCATGTAATGATTAGATAGTGAAAAAATATATATATTTCACATTTTCTTTAAGAAATGAAAGCTAATTGACGAACATTTATGAAAATGGATATACAGCGTTTTGGAATTAAACTCTTCTTATGTTTCCCCATCTAAGCTCAGAGTAGATGAGATGTAATGTTTGTCTCTGTTGTGTTGAAGCCCAATCAAGCAGAAGAGACCAGCCTCCACTGTACCCAGCTGTGTGTCCATGAAGAGTGACCAGTCTATGAATCTACCTATCATGTTTAGACAGGGAGACTTTTCTACTGAACAAAGGTAAGAATAACTCATGGGTCATGGTCAGTGAGTTAAACAACACAGATATATATTAGTACTATGTAAAACCTAGCAGTACTACTGATTTCTCTGAGAGTGAGGCAGATATATATTATTACTGTGTAAAACCTAGCAGTACTACTGATTTCTCTGAGAGTGAGGCTGATATATATTATTACTATGTAAAACCTAGCTGTACTACTGATTTCTCTGAGTGAGGCAGATATATAGCATTTTGCAAAAAAATGATTATTTGTCTCTCTGAAATGAAACCATCAAGTGATAGATTTTAAACAAAAACTTGTCTGTCACTGAACAACCCCATTCCATGATTAGATAGTGAAAAAACACACCAATCTCTTTCAGAATTTCTGAAAAGTGATATATAGTGTTTTGGAATGAAACTCTTCTTATGTTTCCCCATCTGACCTCTGAGTAGATGAGAGATGTAATGTTTGTCTCTGTTGTGTTGAAGTCCAATCAAGCAGGAGAGACCAGCCTCCCCTGTACCCAGCTGTGTGTCCATGAAGAGTGACTGGTCTATGTATCAACCTATATACTTTAGAGAGGGAGACTTTTCTACTGAACAAAGGTAAGAAGAACTCACGGGTCATGGTCAGTGAGTTAACCTCTCTGGTATAAGTTGGACGGTAGCTTCCCCCTCGACAACAGCAAGTGATATTGCAGGGCGCCAAATTCAAAACAACACAAAAAAAGGCTTTACGACGAAAGCACACCACGCAATTATGTTACGTCAGCGCCTAGTCACAGAAAATCATACAGCCATTTTCCAGGGCTCACAAAAGTCAGAAATAGCGATTCAATTAATCAGTAACCTTTGATGATCTTAATCAGATGGCACTCACAGGACTTAATGTTACACAATAAATGTGTGTTTTGTTCGATAAAGTTAATCTTTATGTCCAAAAATCTCAGTTGAAATTGGCACGTTATGTACAGTGATCATTGTCTCAAACAAACATCCTGTGAAATTTCAGAGAGCCACATCAAATTACAGAAATACTCATCACGACATTGATGAAAAATACAAGTTTTATAAATAGGATTAAAGATAAACGTCTTGTTATTCCAGCCGCTGTGTCAGATTTCAAAAAGGCTTTACAGAGAAAGCACACCACTTGATTGTTAGGTCAGCGCCTAGCCACAGAAAATCATACAGCCATTTTCGAACTAAGGAGAGGTGTCACAAAAGTCAGAAATAGAGTTAAAATGAATCACTTACCTTTGATGATCTTCATCTGGTGGCACTCCCAGGTCTCCATGTTAGACAATAAATGTTTGTTTTGTTCGATAATGTCCCTCTTTATGTCCAAAAACCTTTTGTTGGTGCGTTTAGTTCAGTAATCCAAAGGCACAATACGCGCTCTCAACATCCAGACGAAAGGTCCAAAAAAGTACAATAAAAGTCCGTAGAAACATGTCAAACGATGTTTAAAATCAATCATCAGGTTGTTTTTGTCATAAATAATCAATAATATTTCAACCGGACAGAAGCTTCGTCAATAGAAAAGGAGAAACAAGAAAGGCTCCCGATCCACACGCTGGGCTCATGTCTGGAAATCTCCACTGTCCACTCATTGAAAGTGATGTATCTCCCTCATTTTGCAGAGTAAAAGCCTGAAACAATGCCTAAAGACTGGCCACATGTAGGAGAAGACACAGATAGTGAACTGTGTCTGTATGTATATCAAAATAATCGTTTTTCAGTCAGTTCTGTTATACACAGACATTATTTTAACAGGTTTGGAAACTTTAGAGTTTCTATCCAAATCTACTAATTACAGGCATATCGTTAATTTGGGCTTTTCATCCAAAATTCCCAATGTGAAGTTAAACAACACTGTCTCTACTCATTTCTCCTTACCCATTTTCCCATTTATTGTTCTTGTTTTCATAATCCACAGGCTATTCCTTTTGTAAATAAAGGTGAAATAAAATAAATAAAAAAACATTTTCTAGCTCTGAGTCTCTAATTTTATCCAATGTAAAAAACACAATTTCAAATGTTGCCACAGGAGACCGAATTGAGCCAGTCAGTCACATTTGACTGTATAAAACCTAGCAGTACTACTGATTTCTCTGAGAGTGGGGCAGATATATATTATTACTGTGTAAAACCTAGCAGTACTACTGATTTCTCTGAGAGTGAGACAGATATATATTATTACTGTGTAAAACCTAGCAGTACTACTGATTTATCTGAGAGTGAGGCAGATATATATTATTACTGTATAAAACCTAGCAGTACTACTGATTTCTCTGAGAGTGAAGCAGATATATTTTATTACTGTGTAAAACCTAGCAGTACTACTGATTTCTCTGAGAGTGAGGCAGATATATATTATTACTATGAAAAACCTAGCTGTACTACTGATTTCTCTGAGAGTGAGGCAGATATATAGCATTTTGCAAAAAAACATGATTATTTGTCTCTCTGAAATGAAAACATCAAGTGATAGATTTTAAACAAAAACTTGTCTGTCACTGAACAACCCCATTCCATGATTAGATAGTTGAAAAACCACACCAATCTCTCTCATAATTTCTTTAAACAATAAAAGATAATTTACTACATTTCTGAAAGTGATATATAGCGTTTTGGAATTAAACTCTTTCTGTGTTTCCCCATCTGACCTCAGAGTAGATGAGACATGTAATGTTTGTCTCTGTTGTGTTGAAGTCCAATCAAGCAGGAGAGACCAGCCTCCCCTGTACCCAGCTGTGTGTCCATGAAGAGTGACCAGTCTATGGAACCTCCTATATTATTTAGAGAGGGAGACTTTTCTACTGAACAAAGGTAAGAAGAACTCATTGGTCATGGTCAGTGAGTTAAACAACACAGTCTCTAGTCATTTCTCCTCTCCCATTTTCCCATTTATTTTTGTTGTTTTCATAATCCATAGGCTAATCATTTTGTCCGTTTTCATAGTCCTAAAATAATATTAAACAAAAACACCATTCCCTCCCTGTGTGTGTGTGTGTGTGTGTGTGTGTGTGTGTGTGTGTGTGTGTGTGTGTGTGTGTGTGTGTGTACTCCCTGGATCAGGAGATGTAATCTCATGTTTTGTCCACAGAAACCAACAGGAGGGATCAGAGTCAGAGATTCTCAGTGGTCAGTCTTCCCAGAGTCACCAAACAGACCTGGCCTCCATATTCAGTGTATGTGGTGGTCCTGTTATGAATAATTTTGCACGCCCAATTTTTCAGTTTTTGATTTGTTAAAAAAGTTTGAAATATCCAATAAATGTCGTTCCACTTCATGATGATGAATGATGTTTATTCTTCACAAAAAAATTAAGTTTTATATCTTTATGTTTGAAGCCTGAAAGGTGGCAAAAGGTCGCAAAGTTCAAGGGGGGCGAATACTTTCGCAAGGCACTGTATATTTGTTTTTGTTTAACTCAAGTAAAGTTGATCTGTCAATCATTCATTAATGTGTTAATGAGAAAGCATTTATTCTCCTGCTTAACTTATTTACTTAATTTTTTTCAGTTGCTTGAAGAGAATATTATGACATTTGTGAAGAACGAGCTGAAGATGTTCAAGAGGAATCTTAGTCCAGAACTCCCAGAAGGCTTTGAGAGTCAGAAGCAGGATAAGGAAGTGGTGGATGCTGAAGATGAGAAGCAGGAGAGCAGTGCCAGAGAGGGGGCTCTGAAGATCACACTGCACATCCTGAGGAAAATGAACCAGAAGGAGCTTGCTGACACACTGGAGAAAAGTAAGAGCTGTCTGCCTCATGTTGAATGCTGTTTAATAACATTTAAAAGCTCTAGCTAAAGTAGCTGTGTAACTCAATGATATTGTAGCAGCCTTAACACAACACCTAGTGACCTCATCAAGTAGCAGCAGGGCTGTGTTGATTATTTTAGAGAGAGAGAAGAGGGAGAGAGAGAGAGAGAGAGTCATGAGAAAGAGAGGGAGAACATTAATGATACCATCAATTATGCCAATAATAATATCAGTCACTAGTCTGTAATGCATCATGAAAACATATACACATTACAGTCAGTTAAGAAAATAAATTATTATAATTTAAACATTATATCAGTCCTACAATACTGTAGGCATTAAAACAGACGTAATATTTAACTTCTCTAGGATAGGGGTCAGCATTTGGAATTTTGGATGAAAAGCATGCCCAAATTCAACTGCCTGCCACTCATCCCCAGATGATAAGATATGCATATTATTAGTACATTTAGATAGAAGTTTCTGAAGTTTCTAAAACTGTTTGAATCATGTATGTGAGTATAACAGAACTTATGTAGCAGGCAAAACCTCGAGGACAAACCATTCAGATCTTTTTTTTTTTTGAGGTCACTCCCTTTTCAATGGGTTTTCATTGGGATTCCAGATTGCTTAGGGACTTGCTTGCAGTTCCTACCGCTTCCACTGGATGTCACCAGTCTTTAGAAATTGGGAGGGGTTTTTCCTTTGAGAAATGAAATAGTAGCCCTGTTCAAAACGAGGGTCACTTCAAGTGTACCTTCTGATAGAGGCACATGACCAGAAAGGTAACGTCAGGTTGTTTTCTTCCTGTACACAGATCATGCCGTCTTCAATTTAATCGATTATTTACGTTTAAAAATACCTAAAGTTGTATTACAAAAGTAGTATGAAATGTTTTTGCAAAGTTTACAGGTAACCTATGAGATAGTTTTTTTTCACGTTGCACAAGTTGGAACCGGTGTTTTTCAGGATCAAACGCGCCTAATAAATTGATATTTTGGATATTTATTGGACATTTATAACGACGGAATTAATCGTCGGAATTAATCGAACAAAAGGACCATTTGGATTGTTTAGTGGAGTGTCCCACAAAAGAAGCTCATCGGAAGGCATGATTTATATTTTTATTTCTGCATTTTTGTGCGTTTTGTGTCGCGCCTGCAGGGTTGAAATATGCTTTCTTCTCTTTGTTTACGGAGGTGCTATCCTCAGATAAGAGCATCGTTTGCTTTCGTCGAAAAGCCTTTTTGAAATCTGACGTTGGCTGGATTCACAACGAGTGTAGCTTTAATTTGGTATCTTACATGTGTGATTTCATGAAATATTTTATTTGAATTTGCCGCTCTGCATTTTTCCCTCCCCTATAGGTTCAGACGCCAGCATCCCACATATCCCAGAGAGGTTGTTAATATCCTCTCTGTTATTTCTAGATTCAGAAGAGCTTGGTGTGATTTGCCAACGTGAACTCAAATATAACCTAAAGAAGAAGTTTCAATGTGTATTTGAGGGGATCGCTAAACAAGGAAACCCAACACTTCTCAATAAGATCTACACAGAGCTCTACATCACAGAGGGTGGAACAGGAGAGGTCAATAATGAACACGAGCTAAGACAGATTGAGACAACAACCAGGAAACAAGCAAGACCAGAGACTGCAATCAAATGTAACGACATCTTCAAACCCTTAACTGGACAAGACAAACCTATCAGAACTGTGCTGACAAAGGGAGTCGCTGGCATTGGAAAAACAGTCTCTGTGCAGAAGTTCATTCTGGACTGGGCTGAAGGAAAAGCAAATCAGGATGTCCAATTTGTATTTTCATTCCCTTTTCGGGAGCTGAATTTGATGAAAGAGGACAAATACACTTTCATCAAACTTCTTAATCACTTCTCAATGGAAACCAAACAATCAAGAATCTCCAACTACAACAAGTACAAAGTTCTGTTCATCTTTGATGGTCTGGATGAGTGCCGACTGCCCCTAGACTTCCAGAAGAACAAGATCTGTTGTGACGTCACAGAGTCAACCTCAGTGGATGTTCTGCTGACAAATCTCATCAAGGGAAATCTGCTTCCCTCTGCTCTCCTCTGGATAACTACCCGACCTGCAGCAGCCAATAAGATCCCTTCAGGGTGTGTTGACCAGGTGACAGAGGTACGAGGGTTCAGTGACCCACAGAAGGAGGAGTACTTCAGGAAGAGATTCAGTGATGAGGACCTGGCCAGCAGAATCATCTCACACATAAAGACATCAAGGAGCCTCCACATCATGTGCCACATTCCAGTCTTCTGTTGGATTTCTGCTATAGTCCTTGAACTCATGCTGAAACATAAGAGAGAAGAGATGCCCAAGACTCTGACTGAGATGTACACACACCTTGTGGTGTTTCATACCACACAGAAGAATGAAAAGTATCCTGGGAAAGAAGAGACAGGTCCACACTGGAAAAAAGAGATCATTCTGTCACTGGGAAAACTGGCTTTTCAACAGCTTGTGAAGGGCAATCTGATTTTCTATGAAGGAGACCTGAAAGATGCTGGCATTGATGTCAATGAAGCCTCAGTGTACTCAGGATTGTGCACACAGCTCTTTAAAGAGGAATGTGGGCTGTACCAGGACAAGGTGTACTGCTTTGTTCATCTGAGCATTCAGGAGTTTCTGGCTGCTGTATATGTGTTCCTCTCATTCAACAACAACAATGAGAATCTAATGGCCGAACCGCAAACAAAGTCCAGCATCTTTGCTTCGCTGTTCAGAGACAAGCCTGAAGTTACTTTCTACAAGAGTGCTGTAGATAAAGCCTTACAAAGTGAGACGGGAAACCTGGACCTTTTCCTAAGCTTCCTTCTGGGCCTCTCACTGGAGTCCAATCAGAAGCACTTACGAGGTTTACTGACAACGACAAGAAGCAGCTCACAGAGCCATGAAGAAACAGTCAAGTACATCAAGGAGAAGATCAGGGAGAATCCCTCTCCAGAGAGGTGCATCAATCTGTTCCACTGTCTGAATGAACTGAATGACCATTCTCTAGTGGAGGAGATCCAAAGCTACCTGAGATCAGGAAGTCTCTCTGGAGCCAAACTGTCACCTGCACAGTGGTCAGCTCTGGTCTTTGTATTGCTGACTTCAGAAAAGGAGCTGAATGTGTTTGACCTGAAGAAATACTCCAGATCAGAGGAAGGTCTTCTGAGGCTGCTGCCAGTGGTCAAAGCCTCCAGAGCTGTTCTGTGAGTACATAAAATGGCATTGAAGAACTAATCATCAGGAATAAATATTCCGTTTAGAGAAAAATATGTAGTATAATATGTTTTTAATATTATATTCAAAAACATATTGAATAAATGCATTGATTTTCTTATTAGTATAACATTATGACGATACAATTCTAGGAGACAGAAGAATAATCTATATGCTGTTTGAGAGAATAAACCAAATGCATCTACCATTGTCCTTCTACACTACTCGTTAAATTAACATTGAATATTAAATTAACAGCGTTTTTGTGAAGTCATGATGATCTCTTTGTCAGGATTTCAGGCTGTGGAGTCACAGAGGAAGGCTGTGCTTCTCTGGTCTCAGCTCTGAAGTCAAACCCCTCACACCTGAGAGAGCTGGATCTGAGTAACAATGACCTGAAGGATTCAGGAGTGAAGCTGCTCTCTGCTGGACTGGGGAATCCCCACTGTAAACTGGAGACTCTGAGGTCAGTATTCCTGTACTTGGTCAACAAGTGATAACTGTTCACCAGATCCACATGTGTTTACTAGACACACATAGTCCACACCATATGTTTTTGGACAGTGAAGCTTACCGTTTTAAATGTGGTGCTATGCTCCAGCATTTAGGATTTGAGGTAGAATGTTTCATATTAGGAGACAGTACAGAATGTCACCTTTTATTTAAAGGTATTCATACATATATATTTTACCGTTTAGTCGTAATTATTTGGATAAATTAATTTAGTCAAAAGTTTAGTGTTAGGTCCAAGATTCTTTGCTTGCAGTGATTACATCAAGCTTGTGATTCTACTAACTTGTTGAATTCATTTTCAGTTTGTTTTGGTTGTGTTTTAGATGATTTTCCTAATAGAAACTGAGTGGTGAATAATGTCCTGTCATTTTGGAGTTACTTGTATTGTATCTGCACACTTCAAAATTCATGTGGATGCTGCCATGATCATAAATAATCATGAATGAATCGTGAGTGATGATGAATGAGAAAGTTACGGAGGCACAAAGATCAGACCCCCTCTATTATTGGTAAAGGTGAGAGGTTAGCATGTTTTGTTGTAGCCTCTGTAACTCTTCACATCAAAGTTTTCATGATTGAGTTATGATTTGTATTAATCATGGCAATCATCAGGATTAATTTGGATCAGATCTGTTTAAACCAACTCTTAGTGTTATTATTCATTATTTATTTATGATTTGTATTAATCAAGGCATAATCAGGTTAGTAGTGTTTAGAAAACATGTTTTCTACTCACTTAGACAGAATATTACTCCAGTCGTCATCCATTATTCAGTTACTATCGGGCAAAACAATCCCAAAACACAACCAAAACAAACTGCAAATGCAACCAACAAGTTTACAACCAAATACTCTTCAATACACTATAAGTACATTTCTTCAAATTGCGGGACTGGATACATAAAGTGCCTTCATTTCAAAACGGTGAAACAGATATGTGTTAAAATATTGTCAAATAAAAGATGACATTTCATACTGTCACCTCAAATTAAACATTTGGTCTGAAATCCAAAATCTTGGAGTATAGAGACACATTTAAATTGTTAGCTTCACTGTAAAAATATATATGGTGTGGACTGTATACTCAATACAATCTAAATCTGATACCTCTAATTGTCACACACTGACCTAAGAGAGAAGTTTTATTTCTCTATTTGGTTAGGTCAGGGTGTGATGTGGGGTGGGCATTCTATGTTTTGTTTTCTATGTTTCTTTATTTCTATGTTTTCAATGGGTATGGTTCTCAGCTGTCTATCATTGTCTCTGATTGGGAATCATACTTAGGTAGCCCTTTTTCCCTCCTTTCAGTGTGGGAAGTTGACTTTTGTCAGTGGCACTATTGCCCTGTAAGCTTCACGGATGGTTCTTTGTTGTTTTGTTGGCGTCATTCCAAAATAAAGAAAATGTACGCTCACCACGCTGCGCTTTGGTCCACTTCTTTTGACGGCCGTGACAGAACCATGACAGAACTCACCTCAAAAGGACCAAGCAGCGTGGACAGGAGTATGAGACAACCTGGGAGGAGGTAGAGAGGTGGTCACTCGACCCAGGGAGAGTGCCAGAGCCCGCCTGGCATTCAATTGAACAGTGCGAGGAGGGATACTGGAGAATGGAGTTGGCGACACGTACACGGCTAGCAAGGAGAGAGCCCCAGAATTGTTTTTTTGGGGGGGGAAACGTGGAGTTTGGCTGAGTCAGGTTGGAGACCTTTGCCAACTCCCCGTGCTTACCGTGGCGAGCGTCGTACTGGTCAGTCACCGTGTTATGCGGTGGAGTGCACGGTATCTCCAGTGAGCGTTCACAGCCCGGTGCGCTGCCTTCCAGCTCCCCGGATCGGCCGGGCTAGAGTGGGCGTCCAGCCAGGACGGATGGTGCCGGCTCAGCGCATCTGGCTGCTAGTACGTCACTACGGCCCAGGATATCCTGCGCCGGCACTGCGCACTGTGTCTCCGGTGCGTCTGAAGTGTGTCCTGTGCCTGCACACCGCACGTTGGCGACGGGCCACAGTCTGGGGTCCGCAGCGAGGGTGCCCAGTCCGGGGCCCACAGCGAGGGTGTCCAGTCCGGGGTCGGCGGCAAGGGACCCCACACCAGAGGTGCCACCAAAACGGGGTGAGCCAGAGTTGGAGCAGGGTCTACGTCCCACACCAGAGCCGCCACCGCGGATAGATGCCCTCCCGGACCCTCCGCTATAGGTTCAGGTTATGCGGCCGGAGTCCTTATCTTGGGGAGGGGCGATACTCAGGGACAAGGACAGCTGTCTATCGTTGTCTCTGATTGGGAATCATAGTTAGGTAGCCCTTTTTCAATCCTTTCAGAGTGGGAGGTTGACTTTTGTCAGTGGCACTGTTGCCCTGTAAGCTTCACGGATGGTTATTTGTTTGTTGTTTTGTTGGCGTCATTCCAAAATGAAGAAAATGTACGCTCACCACGCTGCACTTTGGTCCTTTGACGGCCGTGACACTAATACCATTGACTGACACTGCTTTTTAAACTTGTCTGGTCAGTACTCAAATATTTGTAATATGCATTTTTCTACCTGCAGGCAATACTTTGATAATTTGTCAATTCTAATAATCATACATTCATTGATGAATAGATATGGCGTGTTTCAGGACACTGATATATCTGAATATGTTGAAAAAATATACTGCCACTATCTTCACCACCAAAGAATAGCAGTGTGATTTTAATATGATTTGACTCTTTGCAGGCTGTCACACTGTCTCGTCACAGAGGAAGGCTGTGCTTCTCTGGCCTCAGCTCTGAGGTCAAACCCCTCACACCTGAGAGAGCTGGACCTGAGCTACAATAACCCAGGAGACTCAGGAGTCAGCCTGCTCTCTGCTGGACTGCAGGATCCACACTGCAGACTGGAGAAACTCAAGTATGTAGAGGGTTTACGTCAAAGTTCATATCAGACATGTTTCACTTATCAGGCTAGTTAAAACAAACATTCTTACCACCATTTGGACAAAGGTATATGCTGACTGTGTGTGTGAGCTCGCATGTATCCCTCAATGACTGTCTGTTCTTCTGCTTACCGCTACAGTGTGGAACATGGTGGAGAGTACACAATGAAACCTGGACTTAGAAAATGTGAGTGTTGACAGCTGTGAAGAATATGACTAAGAACAAGTCTTAATTCAAGTTAAGTCAAAGTCAAAGACCACCATCATTACTTACTTGGTCATATTAAATATCAGCTGTAGTTCTACAGAAGCAGAAATCAGGGACACCAACGTTTACAAAGAGTTGCTTTGACAATGTGTGTGGCATGTTCATTTTACATAATAAATGTGTGTTTGTGTTCATGATGCATACGTGTGTGTGTGATCATTCAACAAGTCTCAAGTTACCTTAACTTCTCCTTTTGATACCTAGAAACATCTACATTAAATGAATTCGTGAAAAGTGAGTTAACATTCTAATGTGAATGATGATGATTTCTAATATTGTGTCTGGTTTCATCCATCAGATGTCTGTGATCTCACACTGGACCCAAACACAGTATACCGACTCCTCTCTCTGTCTGAGGAGAACAGAAAAGTGACACTGAGGTCAGAGGAGCAGACGTATCCTGATGACCCAGAGAGATTTGAGAACTATGAACAGGTGCTGTGTAGAGAGGGTCTGACTGGGCGCTGTTACTGGGAGGTAGAGTGGAGTGGGAGAAGGGTTGATATAGGAGTGACATATAAAGGAATCAGCAGGAAAGGAAGGGCTAATGACTTTTGTCTTGGATACAATGACATGTCCTGGACTCTTTTCTGCTATGACAACAGTTACATTGCCTGTCACAATAATAATCCCATTGCCATAGACGTCCGCCCCTCCAGCTTCCATAGAGTAGGAGTGTATCTGGACTGGCCAGCCGGCACTTTGTCATTCTACAGAGTCTCCTCTGACACACTGACCCACCTGTACACATTCACCTCCACATTCACTGAGACCCTCTATCCAGGGTTTAGGGTTTGGTATGAAGACTCCTCAGTGTCCCTGTGTCAAACACAACATGTTTCATTCTAATCATGGTCATGTTCAGTAAGACACAATGGAGCAGCAATGTAGAATATCTCTCTAGTGTGTAAACCTCTCTATCCAGGGTGTTTGGTATGAATATCTCTCTAGTGTGTAAACCTCTCTATCCAGGGTGTTTGGTATGAAAAATATGTAGTAGCATTACTTTAAATGATAGGTGTGTACAATCGTGTTACTCTGGTTGTGTAAATGGCTGTTTTCACATAACTCTGTACCTAATTCACCACGGCTGTCCACATCTCGTGTTACTCTGGTTGTGTAAATGGCTGTTTTCACATAACTCTGTACCTAATTCACCACATCTTGTCTGTTCCGAACAAAGTCTCTCCTCATCCTCTATTCTAAGAACCAACTGTTCTTGGTTCTCGTAGGAGAACACAGAGGACTCTGACTAGTTGGCCACCTCATCCACTAGATATGTGTTGGTTCGACACATTGAGTCAGTTGTGGTGGAACCAGCCATGACTAAGCATTAATAGGTTTACTATATCAGACCTCTGTTGGTTTCTGTATGTCAGAGCTCTTGGCCCAACACTCAATAGTGTGGGGTCGACCAGCCTCATTATTGCAGGGCTCTCAACGAGTCACTTATGGGTGCAGTGATTCAGGGCAGGTGGAGCTGTTATGAGCCCCAAATCTTTACCAACATAAATCAAATCCCACCCAAAAATGGTGGCTTGCTTGTTTTGCATGTTATTTTGGCATTAATATGTGACACATATCAGTTTGCAAACAATGTAATTTTTTCTAATATATATATCATTGAAATAATAAAGCTCTATAGAAACATTGTTGCTTTTTTGATTTCTTGAGTAAGGCAACTAAAAAAATGCAGGTGTTTCAGCCCAGCTCAGTGCTTTTTAGTGGTGGTGGGGCAAGCCAGCAGAAAATACAAGCGTTGCGCCTTGATTGACTCAGTGTTCTGTCACCCGTGGGGAAACTACGTCACCTCCAAGTCTAAGGGGAGACCTCGAGAATTCTAGCCCCTTGGGTGTTAGAAATTAGAAATGCCCATCCAAGAAGGCTCAAAGTCATTGGCCACAGATAAAATGACGTCAAATCACATATGTACAGTAGCTTTGATTGGACTGATCATGTCAACATCATACCTTCAAAATCTTAGCTAGCAAGCTAGACAGTCATCATCATGAATCAAGTCGAAAATCTACTGGCAAATCATATGATGAGAAATAATAGACAAAACATATCGGTGCTCATCGGCCATTGGACATAAACACAACAAGTTGGAAATTTAACAACACGTGTTGAACGGTCATCCAACTCGGAATTGTAAATCTGGCCTCTTTCTAGAGAAACGACCTGAAGCTCAATGACCTCATCATGATCTGACCTTGTTTTTTCCGAGTTCCAGTTGTTTTGAAAGCACCATAAATCCAGAAAATTCCAGGCTTTGATGACAAAATTTTACCACGAAGGACCGCTGTGCCAACTTCCTGTTCAAGTGAGCACAGCACAACAAGGTGAGTCCAAAACTGTTTTCTATGCTGCTGCATAAATATTGTAATATGCCAGGGAGATATGTATACCGTAGCTAAGAAAGTAATGCTAAGTGTATGTTGTGTAGTAAGATGTTAGTAGCCCATGTGCCTCACCCTAATAATTCAGTCTTTTTACCCCTCTTAATTACACCTACTGTTCTGACTTGGTGGTGCACATGTAGCATATAACCTGTTTTAGAGAAATGTAATCATTGAATATTGTAAGAGCTTTCATTGTCTGCTTATATGCCCCCGTTATTTATCCTACTGTTCTGACTTGGTGTGCAGGGAGAACACTGTAAGAACGATCCACATTATGAATTCTGTCGCTGTACATTTAAAAAATGCTAAACAAATAGTTATAGTGACTACGTCCGTCCGCTCGCTCATTATGATTATTTGAAATGTCTTAAAACCTGTTATGGATGATGCGAATTTTCGCAGCTTTTTGTTAAAAATCGCGCAACATTTCAAAGTCCTGCTACTCATGCCAGGAATATAGTATATGCATATGATAAGTATGTGTGGATAGAAAACACTCTGAAGTCTCTAAAACTGGTTAAATCGGGTCTGTGGCTATAACAGAACGTGTTTAGGAGTAAAAATCCCTGGTAAAACTGTTTACCAAAAACAAAAACAAAATACGCCTAACGCCTACAGCTTCCACACGATGTCGCCATTGCTGTCATTTTCTGATTTATTTATCCTTGGTTACAACACGAATAAGCCCCTCCTTTCTTGAGGCGCACCACAGTATGTTGTGAAACTGAAAAAATGGACGATGATTTCCAGACTTGCTGCTATCGAATACAGATCGCCCCGTGATCAATTTGATACATCATTAACGTTTATTAATACCTAAAGTTGGTTTAGAAAAGTCGTTTGAAGTGATTTGTAAAAGTTTATAGGCGACTTTTGTAATTTTAAAAAGTTACGTTGCGTCTTGTAAATGGGCTTTTTGCAGCATCAGACTGGCCTTCAGCAAATGACATTTTGGGTATACAATGACGGATTTAATCGGGAAAAATACCCAATTGTGATGTTTATGGGACATATAGGAGTGCCAACAAAGAAGCTCGTCCAAGGTAATGAATGTTTTATATTTTATTTCTGCGTTTTGGGTAGCGCCGGCTACCGCAAAATCTGTTGTTTACGTGTCGTGCTGGTATTTTGGGGGGGTGCATGCTATCAGATAATAGCTTCTCATGCTTTCGCCGAAAAGCATTTTACAAATCTGACTTGGTGGCTAGATTCACAACGAGTGTAGATTTAATTCAGTACCTTGCATGTGCATTTTTATGAAAGTTTGAGATTTATCGAGTACTATACTCGAGTACTATAGGTGGCGCTCTGAAATCTCCACTGAGCTGTCCCTGTGCAGGGACCACCTCCGTAACAAGTTAAGCAAAATTACAGATTGCCTCTTATCCGCTTGTGGTCCCCTTATGCCATAGATTGTACATCTCAATTGTCATTAGAAACCACATTTGTTTAAGCCATATCAGATATGTTTTTTTTTAAAGGCAGTAAATGAGGCTGAATGACCTGTTTCGCTGACAGACAAGCTCCGCTGATAGTCAGGTGTAGCAGTGGTAAGGTGTTGGGACTCTGCTGATAGTCAGGTGTAGCAGTGGTAAGGTTTTGGGACACTGCTGAAAGTCAGGTGTAGTAGTGGTAAAGTGTTGGGACTCTGCTGATAGTCAGGTGTAGCAGTGGTAAGTTGTTGGGACTCTGCTGATAGTCAGGTATAGCAGTGGTAAGGTGTTGGGACTCTGCTGATAGTCAGGTGTAGTAGTGGTAAGGTTTTGGGACTCTGCTGATAGTCAGGTGTAGCAGTGGTAAGGTTTTGGGACTCTGCTGATAGTCAGGTGTAACAGTGGTAAGGTGTTGGGACTCTGCTGATAGTCAGGTGTAGCAGTGGTAAGGTGTTGGGACTCTGCTGATAGTCAGGTGTAGTAGTGGTAAGGTTTTGGGACTCTGCTGATAGTCAGGTGTAGTAGTGGTAAGGTTTTGGGACTCTGCTGATAGTCAGGTGTAACAGTGGTAAGGTGTTGGGACTCTGCTGATAGTCAGGTGTAACAGTGGTAAGGTGTTGGGACTCTACTGATAGTCAGGTGTAACAGTGGTAAGGTGTTGGGACTCTGCTGATAGTCAGGTGTAACAGTGGTAAGGTGTTGGGACTCTGCTGATAGTCAGGTGTAACAGTGGTAAGGTGTTGGGACTCTGCTGATAGTCAGGTGTAACAGTGGTAAGGTGTTGGGACTCTGCTGATAGTCAGGTGTAACAGTGGTAAGGTGTTGGGACTCTGCTGATATTGTGGTAGAAAATCGGTTCAAATATGACATAATCAAGAACTTTGAATTCAATTAACCAAAACCATGGCAAGCGTACCCACCTCCAGGGACCACTCCATACAGGCAGTTTGGATTACCAAAGGGGCAGTCAAGGGGTCCACCAACCGCATTGCACAACTGTCCATTTTCATCAGTATAATGGCCTGGGCTACCCGACACAGGATGAGCTATCACCGGAGGGTCAGCTCTACTTACAAACATCTGTTTAACCGTTGTCTGGATCACAAGTGATTTCACCAAGGGTAAAACACAGCAAAATACAATACCCAGAGCCAATAACCCCCCGCCCAGCATAATGGCCATCCTAGCAAACATAGCTCCCCATTTTCCCAATGCTAAGTCCAACCAATCCCAAACATGAGAGTCAACCCCAGCATTTGCCTTAACCTCTACTCGTAAACCTTTAAGTTTAGCCATAGCGATTGCAAAGGATCCATTAGGCGCAGTGTTATTGGGAATAAAGGTGCAACAATCATCCCCGAACATAACACAAACTCCACCCTTCTCTGCCAAAAGCCAATTGAGAGCCTGTCTATTTTGCCAAGACATTTTACTGGTATCCTGTACCTGTTCCCCCAACGCCGTTTAGAGCCGAGTCAGTATAGTTAATGAATCTCTGTTGGTTATAGTATATATAATTAATCCACTCTAAGTTCTTATTTGGTGTTATCCCAAAAAATATAGATTCAAATCCAGATTTAACTTCATCTCTTGCCTTGAACTCCCAAGGTACCCCTCTAGGCTGTCCAATTGCATCAAGGTATACCTCAGTGTCTTTCTTATACGCCCTCTTAACTCTAGAGTTAACATAGTCATCATGGGGTGACTTAATAATGGTAACCTGTTGAATTGCTCTAACTAAGGCACAAAGACCAGTCCATCCATCTGGCAGTACATTCAACAGTTTGTTTTTCCCACACATCCAGAAACTTTCCGCAACACCTCTGTCCTGATTTTTTAGCATAATAAGAGATGGCGCAACCTGAGTTATTGTACCACACACCCCTTTTCTATGCATTATCAACCCTTTATCTTTATTTCTACGAACCCCTGCCGTCTCTAGTACCCAAATAGTATCACATTCTACGGTGGTGTTTCCTACATCAATTTCTTCGGTGTTATGGCTGTACAAACATTCATATTTACCTAACCACAGTACTTCTGTCTAATTGAGGTCCATTTAATTCAGTTTTAATGTTATAGGCAGCACAATCCTTGTCTCCTAATCCAGTCTCGTTTAACATGGTTCTGCCTCTAGTGCTCCCTCGAGCAATCCTACATTCTATGTCACACAAGGGAATGTAGTATTTTCTCTGAATATTGAACATTTTACATTTAACACATTCTTCAAATGATGCAGGTTCAGGTACTATCAAAAGATCAGACAAAGGTGATTTTCTACACAAAATACAATTGTCCATTCTATGTTTATTTCTGCTGTATACTTAGCCTAATCGTACCACTCATTCTTCATTATTCTTTTCATGTGGTGTCCTTGAGTGGTTCTGAGTCTGATATGTCTATGTCTGTCATCTTTGCAATGTTCTTATCTTGAGGTAGGTCATTAGAGTTAGTCAAAAAGTTCAAAATGTCAATAAAGAACCCTCCTGGTTCTGATGCTTCCTAGCTACCACAGGCTCTTCCTGTTTAGGTATTGGCATAAGACCAATTCTAATGACTGAGGAGCTACTCCCTTCAGTCAATCTTGTTCTCGTTATTTCACCTTCAACTGGTTCAATCTGATTCATGGTGAGCACCCACTCGTCTACTTCTTTGGTTAACGTCAGGCCACATCCTTTTGAGTCCCAAATGACTTCTCTCTTCGTTCGATGATGTGTCCATCCACCGAATGCAATCTCCGGTAAGGGTTTCTTCTTCCATACAGAACCTGTCCTTTGTTCCCCTGGTTCTGTTAGAATTTGTGGCGGAACATGAAACTTAAACCTGTCAAAAAATATCCTGTCTTCTCATCTTGTTCAACAGGTTCCTCTCTTCTCTTCCTGTTTTTATAATTTATCTTGATCGTGAGTGTGTGCATCATTTCCATATTGTCCTTAGTTATTCTTACTCTACCATTGTCACTGTTCTTTTGTGGTCCTAATTTCAATTGTTCATTATGGAGACCAGGTAAGGGCTGAACAGTCAATTGTGGGGAAATCCCCATTTCTTTCATCTTGCAAGATTTCTCCTTCTGCTCTTGGTAAGGCTTCTCCTCCGCTTTTTTCACTTGTTGTTCCTGATAAGGTTTCTCCTCCACTCTCTTCGCCTGTTGTTCCCTCCTCAGGCCGAACTGGGCTTCCATCTGGGAAGGCGTCCATTTCAGGGAAGAGATGTTCCCATTCTTTAGGCGATACCTCGGGGTCCCACTGTAGAAGGCTTCCGTCAACAGAGTCTGCCCCAACAAGTATATCATCAGGAGTAGCAGACATGTTACCCCCTCCACTTCTTGGCTTTCTGGCCATACTGGAGGAGGCTTTGGTTGTTTGTCTCTTTTCTTTTCAGGCTCTTTTCCCCTGTTTGGTTCCTCTGAGTGTGTTAGCTGATGCACTCGTTGTATCTGGTCTGCCATTTTCTTGATTCCTCCCGGCGCTTTGATCGATTCCGCTGCTCCTGCTCCCTCCGGGGTCCCTTCTGGTGAATCAGCATCCTCTGTGTCCTCATCTCTGTATGGTTGTGTCCTTCTCTCCGTCGGGACTCGGGTGCAGTGGTTTAGATGATACCACGTCTTGCTTCCTTTCACTTGGACGACCGTGTTTGTGGCCGTTGCCACCTCGTAGGGTCCTTCCCTCCTCGACTGATCCCACTTCCTTCGGAACACTCGAACGTAGACTAGATCGCCTGGTATCACTGGGAGAGGTCCTTCTGGTCCCCTTGGATCATCAGATGTGGAACCTCCCGTCCTGGTTCAGGTTTCTGCCTTCTTTCTGTGGGGCATTCATACTTAGAGACTTATGGCCTCTGTTCTATGATTACACACATTCTCTTACTTCCATCACTCATCACACAAACTGACATTCCAGCTGAGGCTGGAGAACCCTTCTCCATCTGGTTTCCTAAACATAAGAGACTTGAAAAACAGAAGACAAAACATAACAGTATTGACAATGTTATGTGTTATGCATGACTGTATTCATAAATACTGAAATCTAAGACCATGACAATTCCCACTCTCTCTTCACCTGACTCTATGCCTCCAGGATACTTTTCTGCTGGCCCTAATTGGCTTCCTCGTGCTTTCATCCAGTCTTCCCCTTTCGGCCGCAGGTTCTGAGAGGTGTTCCCAAATCATGTCATTTTTTACTTAATTCCCTATCTGCTCTGTTTCAAATGATAAACATGTGCATAACCTTAATCAACATTATTCCTTCTTGAAGTAATTCAACACTGAATGGGCTTCCACATCGAGCCTTCAACATGTGGTTTAGAGTACAACTACCCTAACATCTATCCTTATTCACATGATACATTATCAAATAAAACAAGTAACCCCCAAACTCAACCCAGTTTGTCTACAGTGGAATCTAGTCTCTCTCTCTCTCTCTCTCTCTCTTTTGTTTTGTGTCACGTCCTCTGTCATGGTGTTTTCAAGCTCACCCATTATTCAGCTGGACCTTACTTCTTGTGAAACTTATGCACCCACCAAAGAGAGACATGACGATCTTTACCACTGCAGGTGCTGTAAGAAGTATATCCCCAGCCCGGTGTATCTTGATGTACACTCAGTTTCCAGAATTCAGCCCATGCCTTTCCATCTGGCCTCTTATGTGCTGTTTTTTCCTGGGGACATACACACTAACACATGGGTTATTTCCTGACAACAGACTTTCTTCTTATACAGGATCACTAATCTTAATTTTTAAATAACAGCCCTATGTAAACATTCTGTCTCAAATACCTGGCCTCTTGCCACAAAAATATTCATAATGATAGCCAAATTATGGTCCCTACCGTAACTGCTGCAAGAATAACATGTAATCAGTCAAGTGTCTTCCAGTTGAAAGAATATCCAATCCTAACAAAACTAAGTCCTAAGCTTCTTAAACTTTTGCTCTAGTGTTCAAAATGCCACTACTTATTACTTTTACCATAATCTAGGTATGTGTAATATTCTATTTACTTTTAGAATTATTCCTATATTTTATATTCCTATTATTTTTACAAGACCAACTGTCCTTCCTTTTCTGTGAATTATCTTGTCCATTAATATACATTGTTTCTAGAAATAACACCCCTCCGCTACCATAACCTTCATATATGAGCCCCCCAATATAGTTACAGTTTTTCTAACCCATAACACATAAGTCACTACTCCTAATTTCCTTCCATAGTTTGATACATACTTAAACATTCTTAAATCATTTTTAGTCAATTTATATCAGTCCCTCCTCAGGAACAATATACACACTTATTTTCCTCAAAACAAAAACAAATTGACCAAACAAGAAAAATAGTAAAGTAAATTATAATAACTGCATATTTGCTATAAATTACCACTATTTGTAATTAAACCTGAGGAAAACGTCCATCCGTTTCGTTCTACGCCCATATTGGTCTCTTTCTTCTTCATCCTTGGGTGTTATCGCACAACAGACTATACCTTTTATTCAATTACTTATATCATTCCAATGTATCACTCCAATTACAATGACATTGCAAAACAAAATAAACAAAAACCTTTAATCTAATATTCTGCAAGTTCTGTCAATCAACCTGTCTCAGGATTAGTTTCCAGAGCTTCCCTAGGCCTAGTAAATTTAAACAGTCCTATATCCAAATCATAACTAAATGTTGTTTATAAATTGTTCCAACCCAATATTCAGGATAACAGTCCTTAGTGCTTACTTTAACTCAAATTTGACCTTCTCAATTCAATACACATCATCCCTTTTATAATTAACATTTATACTAAAATATTTTAGTACCAGTAATATCTATTTTCCAATGCGCCCTTTTGTCTCTGTTTTTCTATCATGAGTGGCCTGGTAATAAAAGGTCATTACCCCAATCCCCTTTAGTCTTTCTTCTCCTAGCACATATCATTCCCGCATGTCTATTTTAGATACAGTTCACAGGTCATCAGACACAGTTGTCCCTCACTATTCAGCCAGTAGGGTGGGTTTGAGTTTCACACACACTTGTTGTGGTGATAATCTCTCCCATGCATTAAAGAATTCTGACGTCACCTTCCATGATAACTCCCTTATTCTACTGGCGGTCTCTCAGACGAGTTTCAGATTATGTAGTTATCAACATAACCCATGCAGAGACCCCCACTCCAATAAACCATTTGGAGTAACTCATCCCTTTTATATGCAGAATGAACAAAGCACATTTGTGTATTTACCCAAAGACCATAACCCCAGGGAACTGATCATTTCTCCTATGAACCCATGTTAAATAAAAAATAAACCTATTTGAATAACTAGCAAATTTAGTTACTTCCCTCAGTCCATCTGCCACCATTATCTTTCAATCTGTGCTTCCTGCTTTTCACGCCCAATAACGCCCATATCTGCTTTCATATATCCCTTGGTCATTTGGCTGACCCCCTCCTTTGTGTGTCCCTCTGACCTTGGTTTGTCCAGCTGTCCTATGCTCTCATGGCCTTACTCTGGCCTCCTGTCCTATACAATAGACAAAGCATTTTACCAGAATGTCAAATGCACTCTAAGTGTATCTTTCTCTTGTGTTACAGTATTATCTTTCTCCCACAATGCCCACCCAGACCCTCCCCTATAGGTTTAGCTTGTGCGGAGTCCGCACCTTGGGGAGGGGGGGGGGGGGGGGGGGGGGGCTGTCACGTTCTGACCATAGTTCTTTTGTGCTTTCCTTGTTTTAGTATTGGTCAGGACGTGAGCTGGGTGGGCATTCTATGTTATGGTTCTCAATCAGAGGCAGGTGTTAGTCATTGTCTCTGATTGGGAACCATATTTAGGTAGCCTGTTTTGTGTTGGGTTTTGTGGGTGGTTGTTTCCTGTCTTTGTGTTTACTGCACCAGATAGGACTGTTTCGGTTTTGCCACGTTTATTGTTTTGCAGTTTGTTCATGTTAAGTGTCTCTTATTAAAGAACCATGAACTTCAACCACGCTGTGTTTTGGTCCGCCTTCACAGGAAGAAAGCGGTTACACCCAAATCTTAACCATTCATAATGAGGCCCTACACTTAATGTTTAAACTCTATCCGAAACCTAAACCATTCATAATGAGGCCCTAAACTTAATGTTCAAACTCTATCCCAAACCTTAACCATTCATAATGAGGCCCTAAACATTCTGTTTTAACTCTATCCCAAACCTTAAAAATTCATAATGAGGCCCTAATCTTAATGTTTAAACTCTATCCCAAACCTTAACCATTCATAATGAGGCCCTAAACATTATGTTTTAACTCTATCCCAAACCTTAACCATTCATAATGAGGCCCTAAACTTAATGTTTAAACTCTATCCCAAACCTTAACCATTCATAATGAGGCCCTAAACATTCTGTTTTAACTCTATCCCAAACCTTAAACATTCATAATGAGGCCCTAATCTTGATGTTTAAACTCTATCCCAAACCTTAACCATTCATAATGAGGCCCTAAACATTCTGTTTTAACTCTATCCCAAACCTTAACCATTCATAATGAGGCCCTAAACTTAATGTTTAAATTCTATCCCAAACCTTAACCATTCATAATGAGGCCCTAAACATTCTGTTATAACTCTATCCCAAACCTTAACCATTCATAATGAGGCCCTAATCTTAACGTTTTAACTCTATCCCAAACCTTAACCATTCATAATGAGGCCCTAATCTTAATGTTTAAACTCTATCCCAGACCTTAACCATTCATAATGAGGCCCTAAACTTAATGTTTAAACTCTATCCCAAACCTTAACCATTCATAATGAGGCCCTAAACTTAATGTTTAACTCTACTCCAAACCTTAACCATTCATAATGAGGCCCTAATCTTAATGTTTTAACTCTATCCCAAACCTTAACCATTCATAATGAGGCCCTAATCTTAATGTTTAAACTCTATCCAAAACCTTAACCATTCATAATGAGGCCCAACACATTGTGTTAACACAGGCTTGGCCAACTATCATCACAACACATTGTGTTAACACAGGCTTGGCCAACTATCATCACAACACATTGTATTAACATAGGCTTGGCCAACTATCATCACAACACATTGTGTTAACATAGGCTGGGTCAACTATCATCACAACACATTGTGTTAACATAGGCTGGGCCAACTATCATCACAACACATTGTGTTAACACAGGCTGGGCCAACTATCATCACAACAGGCTTGGCCAACTATCATCACAACACATTGTGTTAACATAGGCTTGGCCAACTATCATCACAACACATTGTGTTAACATAGGCTTGGCCAACTATCATCACAACACATTGTGTTAACATAGGCTTGGCCAACAATCATCACAACACATTGTGTTAACATAGGCTTGGCCAACTATCATCACAACACATTGTGTTAACACAGGCTGGGCCAACTATCATCACAACACATTGTGTTAACATAGGCTTGGCCAACTATCATCACAACACATTGTGTTAACATAGGCTTGGCCAACTATCATCACAACACATTGTGTTAACACAGGCTGGGCCAACTATCATCACAACACATTGTGTTAACACAGGCTTGGCCAACTATCATCACAACACATTGTGTTAACACAGGCTGGGCCAACTATCATCACAACACATTGTGTTAACACAGGCTGGACAAACTATCATCACAACAGGCTTGGCCAACTATCATCACAACACATTGTGTTAACATAGGCTGGGCCAACTATCATCACAACACATTGTGTTAACATAGGCTGGGCCAACTATCATCACAACACATTGTGTTAACACAGGCTGGGCCAACTATCATCACAACAGGCTTGGCCAACTATCATCACAACACATTGTGTTAACATAGGCTTGGCCAACTATCATCACAACACATTGTGTTAACATAGGCTTGGCCAACTATCATCACAACACATTGTGTTAACATAGGCTTGGCCAACTATCATCACAACACATTGTGTTAACACAAGCTTGGCCAACTATCATCACAACACATTGCATTAACATAGGCTGGGCCAACTATCATCACAACACATTGTGTTAACTTCTTTCTTCTACTTGAGACGCAGATGTCTCAAGTAGACACCTGGAAATGCAAATGCGCTACGCTAAATGCTAAATGTACTCGTTAAAACTCAAACGTGCATCAAAATTCACAAGCAGGGTATTGAATTAAAGCTACACTCGTTGTGAACCTAGCCAACAAGTCAGATTTTTAAAATGCTTTTCGGCGAAAGCATGAGAAGCTATTATCTGATAGCATGCAACACCCCAAAATGCCTGAATGCGATGTAAACAAAGATATAGCTTACCCGGCGCTACACAAAACGCAGAAATAAAATATAAAACATTCATTACCTTTGACGAGCTTCTTTCTTGGCACTCCTATATGCCCCATAAACATCACTATTGGGTCTTTTTTTCGTTTAAATCGGTCCATATATACCCAAAATAGCTTTCTATGGAAGCTGTGTCATTCAGAAAAAAACATCGTTTTTAAACGCTGCGTCATTTTTTAAAATTAAAAAAGTCGACGATAAACTTTCACAAAACACTTCGAAATACTTTTGTAATCCAACTTTAGGTATTAGTAAACGTTTATAATCTATCAAAATGATTACAGGGCGATGTATATTCAATAGCTCCTCGTCTGCAAATCAATGGCTGCCAATGTGCACATTGAAAACATCCTGGTGGAGACCGGAAGAAACGGAATCCAGTAGGTTGGATTTTCCAACAAAAAACTCAATTGAAAATGACGACAATGGCGACATCGTGTGGAATCTGTATGAATTGCATGCAGGTCGATATTACATTTTGTGCCCTTTTAACAACTCATGGAAGTGACTTATGGAAATTATTTTTAGCTTTCAGAGAGCAGTTTTTCTTGCGTTTTTCAATGAAACACACGATCTGTTATAGTCACAGCCGTGATTTAACCAGTTTTAGAAACTTCAGAGTGTTTTCTATCCACACATACTAATCATATGCATATACTATATTCCTGGCATGAGTAGCAGGACGCTGAAAAGTTGCGCGATTTTTAACAGAATGTTCGAAAAAGGAGGGGGTAGAAGTAAGAGGTTTTAACATAGGCTTGGCCAACTATCATCACAACACATTGTGTTAACATAGGCTTGGCCAACTATCATCACAACACATTGTGTTAACATAGGCTTGGCCAACTATCATCACAACACATTGTGTTAACAGAGGCTGGGCCAACTATCATCACAACACATTGTGTTAACACAGGCTTGGCCAACTACAGTGGGGCAAAAAAGTATTTAGTCAGCCACCAATTGTGCAAGTTCTCCCACTTAAAAAGATGAGAGAGGCCTGTAATTTTCATCATAGGTACACTTCAACTATGACAGACAAAATGAGAAAAAAAATCCAGAAAATCACATTGTAGGATTTTTAATGAATTTATTTACAAATTATGGTGGAAAATAAGTATTTGGTCAATAACAAAAGTTTACACAGCAACTCGTATCTCTCAGAGAGTCACTATTCCACTAAGACCTCATTGAAACACAAAGCAGAAAATGGAATCAGAGCTGTGTGTGTCATTCTTATCGAAAGTCCTGTTAACTCTCTCACAAAAACACACATGTTAAAACGCTTACACACACACACACACACACACACACACACACACACACACACACACACACACACACACACACACACACACACACACACACACACACACACACACACACACACACACACACACCCCTCTAGCTCAATCTAGCCATCTCTGGTCACTGTCAGTAGCTAGTTAATGAGAAGGGGACTAAAATCAATATATACACCTTGGGAGGAATTCCTGATTACCTAGCCCTCCTGTCTGTCTGTCTGTCTGTCTGTCTGTCTGTCTGTCTGTCTGTCTGTCTGTCTGTCTGTCCTTTATCTTCCTCAGTGGGGAAAGAGAGAAATGAAGAAGTACATTTAAAGACGAACGTCGTCCTGAATCATTTCTGCTGACTAATCTCTCCCTCCTTCTCTATCTCCCCTCCTCTCCCTCCACAGCAACAGTAACCTCTCAGAGAGTCACTGATGTCACCCAGCCCATCAGGGCTCAAAGGCCCCCAATTACCAAACATAAAGCAACTTCCACACATCCTCTCTCTCTTTCCCTCTGTTCTGAGGCTCTCCACTACCTCTGTTCTGAGTCTCTCCACTCCCTCTCTCGCTCTTCCATCTGTTCTGACTCTCTACCCTCCCTCTCTCTCTTTCCATCTGTTCTGAGTCTCTCCCCTCCCTCTCTCTCTCTTTCCCTCTGTTCTGAGTCTCTTCACTCCCTCTCTCGCTCTTCCCTCTGTTCTGACTCTCTCCCCTCCCTCCCTCTCTCTCTCTTTCCCTCTGTTCTGACTCTCTCCCCTCCCTCTCTCTCTCTTTCCCTCTGTTCTGACTCTCTACCATCCCTCTCTCTCTCTTCCCTCTGTTCTGACTCTCTCCCCTCCCTCCATCTCTCTCTCTTTTCCTCTGTTCTGACTCTCTACCCTCCCTCAATCTCTTTCCCTCTGTTCTGACTCTCTACCCTCCCTCTCTCTCTCCCTCTGTTCTGACTCTCTGCCCTCCCTCCCTCTCTCTCTCTCTTCCCCCTGTTCTGACTCTCTCCCCTCCCTCTCTCTCTCTTTCCCTCTGTTCTGAGTCTCTTCACTCCCTCTCTCGCTCTTCCCTCTGTTCTGACTCTCTCCCCTCCCGCCCTCTCTCTCTCTTTCCCTCTGTTCTGACTCTCTCCCCTCCCTCTCTCTCTCTTTCCCTCTGTTCTGACTCTCTACCATCCCTCTCTCTCTCTTCCCTCTGTTCTGACTCTCTCCCCTCCCTCCATCTCTCTCTCTTTTCCTCTGTTCTGACTCTCTACCCTCCCTCTCTCTCTTTCCCTCTGTTCTGACTCTCTACCCTCCCTCTCTCTCTCCCTCTGTTCTGACTCTCTGCCCTCCCTCCCTCTCTCTCTCTCTTCCCCCTGTTCTGACTCTCTACCCTCCCTCTCTCTCTCCCTCTGTTCTGACTCTCTACCCTCCCTCTCTCTCTTCCCTCTGTTCTGACTCTCTACCCTCCCTCTCTCTCTCTTTCCCTCTGTTCTGACTCTCACCCCTCCCTCTGTTCTGACTCTCTACCCTCCGTCTCTCTCTCTTTCCCTCTGTTCTGACTCTCTACCCTCCCTCTCTCTCTTCCCCTCTGTTCTGACTATCTACCCTCACCCTCTCTCTCCCTCTGTTCTGACTCTCTACTCTCCCTCTGTTCTGACTCTCTACCCTCCCTCCCTCTTTCTCTCTCCCTCTGTTCTGACTCTCTACCCTCCCTCTCTCTCTCTTTCCCTCTGTTCTGACTCTCTACCCTCCCTCTCTCTCTTCCCCTCTGTTCTGACTCTCTACCCTCACCCTCTCTCTCCCTCTGTTCTGACTCTCTACCCTCCCTCCCTCTTTCTCTCTCCCTCTGTTATGACTCTCTACCCTCCCGCTCTCTCTCTCTTTCCCTCTGTTCTGACTCTCTACCCTCACCCTCTCTCTCCCTCTGTTCTGACTCTCTGCCCTCCCTCTCTCTCTTCCCCTCTGTTCTGACTCTCTACCCTCCCTCTCTCTCTCCCTCTGTTCTGACTCTCTACCCTCCCTCTCTCTCTCTTCCCCTCTGTTCTGACTCTCTACCCTCCCTCTCTCTCTCTTTCCCTCTGTTCTGACTCTCACCCCTCCCTCTGTTCTGACTCTCTACCCTCCCTCTCTCTCTTTCCCTCTGTTCTAACTCTCTACCCTCCCTCTCTCTCTTCCCCTCTGTTCTGACTCTCTACCCTAACCCTCTCTCTCCCTCTGTTCTGACTCTCTACTCTCCCTCTGTTCTGACTCTCTACCCTCCCTCCCTCTTTCTCTCTCCCTCTGTTCTGACTCTCTACTCTCCCTCTCTCTCTTCCCCTCTGTTCTGACTCTCTACCCTCACCCTCTCTCTCCCTCTGTTCTGATTCTCTACCCTCACTCTCTCTCTCTTTCCCTATGTTCTGACTCTCACCCCTCCCTCTCTCTCTCTTTCCCTATGTTCTGACTCTCACCCCTCCCTCTCTCTCTTTCCCTGTGTTCTGACTCTCACCCCTCCCTCTTTCTCTCTCCCTCTGTTCTGACTCTCACCCCTCCCTCTCTTCTGACTCTCTCCCCTCCCTCTCTCTCTCTTTCCCTATGTTCTGACTCTCACCCCTCCCTCTCTCTCTCTTTCCCTATGTTCTGACTCTCACCCTCCCTCTCTCTCTCTTTCCCTCTGTTCTGACTCTCTACCCTCCCTCTCTCTCTCTTTCCCTCTGTTCTGACTCTCTACCCTCCCTCTCTCTCTTCCCCTCTGTTCTGACTCTCTACCCTCACCCTCTCTCTCTCTTTCCCTATGTTCTGACTCTCACCCCTCCCTCTCTTCTGACTCTCTCCCCTCCCTCTCTCTCTCTTTCCCTATGTTCTGACTCTCACCCCTCCCTCTCTCTCTCTTTCCCTATGTTCTGACTCTCACCCTCCCTCTCTCGCTCTTCCATCTGTTCTGACTCTCTACCCTCCCTCTCTCTCTTTCCATCTGTTCTGAATCTCTTCACTCCCTCTCTCGCTCTTCCCTCTGTTCTGACTCTCTCCCCTCCCTCCCTCTCTCTCTCTTTCCCTCTGTTCTGACTCTCTCCCCTCCCTCTCTCTCTCTTTCCCTCTGTTCTGACTCTCTACCATCCCTCTCTCTCTCTTCCCTCTGTTCTGACTCTCTCCCCTCCCTCCATCTCTCTCTCTTTTCCTCTGTTCTGACTCTCTACCCTCCCTCTCTCTCTTTCCCTCTGTTCTGACTCTCTACCCTCCCTCTCTCTCTCCCTCTGTTCTGACTCTCTGCCCTCCCTCCCTCTCTCTCTCTCTTCCCCCTGTTCTGACTCTCTACCCTCCCTCTCTCTCTCTCCCTCTGTTCTGACTCTCTACCCTCCCTCTCTCTCTTCCCTCTGTTCTGACTCTCTACCCTCCCTCTCTCTCTCTTTCCCTCTGTTCTGACTCTCACCCCTCCCTCTGTTCTGACTCTCTACCCTCCGTCTCTCTCTCTTTCCCTCTGTTCTGACTCTCTACCCTCCCTCTCTCTCTTCCCCTCTGTTCTGACTATCTACCCTCACCCTCTCTCTCCCTCTGTTCTGACTCTCTACCCTCCCTCTCTCTCTTCCTCTCTGTTCTGACTCTCTACCCTCACCCTCTCTCTCCCTCTGTTCTGACTCTCTACCCTCCCTCTGTTCTGACTCTCTACCCTCCCTCCCTCTTTCTCTCTCCCTCTGTTATGACTCTCTACCCTCCCTCTCTCTCTCTCTTTCCCTCTGTTCTGACTCTCTACCCTCACCCTCTCTCTCCCTCTGTTCTGACTCTCTGCCCTTCCTCTCTCTCTTCCCCTCTGTTCTGACTCTCTACCCTCCCTCTCTCTCTCCCTCTGTTCTGACTCTCTACCCTCCCTCTCTCTCTCTTCCCCTCTGTTCTGACTCTCTACCCTCCCTCTCTCTCTCTTTCCCTCTGTTCTGACTCTCACCCCTCCCTCTGTTCTGACTCTCTACCCTCCCTCTCTCTCTTTCCCTCTGTTCTAACTCTCTACCCTCCCTCTCTCTCTTCCCCTCTGTTCTGACTCTCTACCCTAACCCTCTCTCTCCCTCTGTTCTGACTCTCTACTCTCCCTCTGTTCTGACTCTCTACCCTCCCTCCCTCTTTCTCTCTCCCTCTGTTCTGACTCTCTACCCTCCCTCTCTCTCTTTCCATCTGTTCTGACTCTCTAATCTCCCTCTCTCTCTTCCCCTCTGTTCTGACTCTCTACCCTCACCCTCTCTCTCCCTCTGTTCTGATTCTCTACCCTCACTCTCTCTCTCTTTCCCTATGTTCTGACTCTCACCCCTCCCTCTCTTCTGACTCTCCCCCCTCCCTCTCTCTCTCTTTCCCTATGTTCTGACTCTCACCCCTCCCTCTCTCTCTTTCCCTGTGTTCTGACTCTCACCCCTCCCTCTTTCTCTCTCCCTCTGTTCTGACTCTCACCCCTCCCTCTCTTCTGACTCTCTCCCCTCCCTCTCTCTCTTTCCCTATGTTCTGACTCTCACCCCTCCCTCTCTCTATCTTTCCCTCTGTTCTGACTCTCACCCTCCCTCTCTCTCTCTTTCCCTCTGTTCTGACTCTCTACCCTCCCTCTCTCTCTCTTTCCCTCTGTTCTGACTCTCTACCCTCCCTCTCTCTCTTCCCCTCTGTTCTGACTCTCTACCCTCACCCTCTCTCTCTCTTTCCCTATGTTCTGACTCTCACCCCTCCCTCTCTTCTGACTCTCTCCCCTCCCTCTCTCTCTCTTTCCCTATGTTCTGACTCTCACCCCTCCCTCTCTCTCTCTTTCCCTATGTTCTGACTCTCACCCTCCCTCTCTCGCTCTTCCATCTGTTCTGACTCTCTACCCTCCCTCTCTCTCTTTCCATCTGTTCTGAGTCTCTTCACTCCCTCTCTCGCTCTTCCCTCTGTTCTGACTCTCTCCCCTCCCTCCCTCTCTCTCTCTTTCCCTCTGTTCTGACTCTCTCCCCTCCCTCTCTCTCTCTTTCCCTATGTTCTGACTCTCTACCATCCCTCTCTCTCTCTTCCCTCTGTTCTGACTCTCTCCCCTCCCTCCATCTCTCTCTCTTTTCCTCTGTTCTGACTCTCTACCCTCCCTCTCTCTCTTTCCCTCTGTTCTGACTCTCTACCCTCCCTCTCTCTCTCCCTCGGTTCTGACTCTCTGCCCTCCCTCCCTCTCTCTCTCTCTTCCCCCTGTTCTGACTCTCTACCCTCCCTCTCTCTCTCCCCCTCTGTTCTGACTCTCTACCCTCCCTCTCTCTCTCTTTCCCTCTGTTCTGACTCTCACCCCTCCCTATGTTCTGACACTCTACCCTCCGTCTCTCTCTCTTTCCCTCTGTTCTGACTCTCTACCCTCCCTCTCTCTCTTCCCCTCTGTTCTGACTATCTACCCTCACCCTCTCTCTCCCTCTGTTCTGACTCTCTACTCTCCCTCTGTTCTGACTCTCTACCCTCCCTCCCTCTTTCTCTCTCCCTCTGTTCTGACTCTCTACCCTCCCTCTCTCTCTCTTTCCCTCTGTTCTGACTCTCTACCCTCCCTCTCTCTCTTCCCCTCTGTTCTGACTCTCTACCCTCACCCTCTCTCTCCCTCTGTTCTGACTCTCTACCCTCCCTCTGTTCTGACTCTCTACCCTCCCTCCCTCTTTCTCTCTCCCTCTGTTATGACTCTCTACCCTCCCTCTCTCTCTCTTTCCCTCTGTTCTGACTCTCTACCCTCACCCTCTCTCTCCCTCTGTTCTGACTCTCTGCCCTCCCTCTCTCTCTTCCCCTCTGTTCTGACTCTCTACCCTCCCTCTCTCTCTCCCTCTGTTCTGACTCTGTTCTGTTCTGACTCTCTACCCTCCCTCTCTCTCTCCCTCTGTTCTGAATCTCTACCCTCCCTCTCTCTCTCTTCCCCTCTGTTCTGACTCTCTACCCTCCCTCTCTCTCTCTTTCCCTCTGTTCTGACTCTCACCCCTCCCTCTCTTCTGACTCTCTACCCTCCCTCACTTTCTCTCCCCCTCTGTTCTGACTCTCTACCCTCCCTCTCTCTCTTTCCATCTGTTCTGACTCTCTACTCTCCCTCTCTCTCTTCCCCTCTGTTCTGACTCTCTACCCTCACCCTCTCTCTCCCTCTGTTCTGACTCTCTACCCTCCCTCCCTCTTTCTCTCTCCCTCTCTTCTGACTCTCCCCCCTCCCTCTCTCTCTCTTTCCCTATGTTCTGACTCTCACCTCTCCCTCTCTCTCTTTCCCTGTGTTCTGACTCTCACCCCTCCATCTTTCTCTCTCCCTCTGTTCTGACTCTCTACCCTCCCTCTATCTCTCTTTCCCTCTGTTCTGACTCTATACCCTCCCTCTCTCTTCCCCTCTGTTCTGACTCTCTACCCTCACCCTCTCTCTCCATCTGTTCTGACTCTCTACCCTCCCTCTCTCTCTTCCCCTCTGTTCTGACTCTCTACCCTCCCTCCCTCTTTCTCTCTCCCTCTGTTCTGAGTCTCTACCCTCCCTCTCTCTCTCTTTCCCTCTGTTCTGACTCTCTACCCTCCCCCTCTCTTCCCCTCTGTTCTGACTCTCTACCCTCCCTCTCTTTCTCCCTCTGTTCTGACTCTCTACCCTCCCTCTCTCTCTTCCCCTCTGTTCTGACTCTCTACCCTCCCTCTCTCTCTCCCTCTGTTCTGAATCTCTACCCTCCCTCTCTCTCTCTTCCCCTCTGTTCTGACTCTCTACCCTCCCTCTCTCTCTCTTTCCCTCTGTTCTGACTCTCACCCCTCCCTCTCTTCTGACTCTCTACCCTCCCTCTCTCTCTCTTTCCCTCTGTTCTGACTCTCTACCCTCCCTCTCTCTCTTCCCCTCTGTTCTGACTCTCTACCCTCACCATCTCTCTCCCTCTGTTCTGACTCTCTACTCTCCCTCTGTTCTGACTCTCTACCCTCCCTCCCTCCTTCTCTCTCCCTCTGTTCTGACTCTCTACCCTCCCTCTCTCTCTCTTTCCCTCTGTTCTGACTCTCTACCCTCCCTCTCTCTCTTCCCCTCTGTTCTGACTCTCTACCCTCACCCTCTCTCTCTCTTTCCCTATGTTCTGACTCTCACCCCTCCCTCTCTTCTGACTCTCTCCCCTCCCTCTCTCTCTCTTTCCCTATGTTCTGACTCTCACCCCTCCCTCTCTCTCTCTTTCCCTATGTTCTGACTCTCACCCTCCCTCTCTCTCTCTTTCCCTCTGTTCTGACTCTCTACCCTCCCTCTCTCTCTTTTCCCTCTGTTCTGACTCTCTACTCTCCCTCTGTGATATCTACGTTTTTTTTTTATAAAAATGTTCACACATAAAGTGAACCGTTTTTGCTGTGTAATTCTGGGTTATTGTGTGTAGATTGATGAGGGGAAAAACACATTTAATCCATTTTAGAATAAGGCTGTAACCTGACAAAATGTGTAAAAAGTCAAGGGGTCTGAATACTTTCTGAATGTTACTGTATATCAGTATATTAGACTCTCTCTCTCTGGTCTGAATACTTTCTGAATGTTACTGTATATCAGTATATTAGACTCTCTCTCTCTGGTCTGAATACTTTCTGAATGTTACTGTATATCAGTATATTAGACTCTCTCTCTCTGGTTTGAATACTTTCTGAATGTTACTGTATATCAGTATATTAGACTCTCTCTCTCTCTCTGTCTCTCTCTCTCTGTCTCTCTCTCTCTGTCTCTCTCTGTCTCTCTCTGTCTCTCTGTCTCTCTGTCTCTCTCTCTCTCTGTCTCTCTCTGTCTCTCTCTGTCTCTCTGTCTCTCTCTCTCTGTCTCTCTCTCTGTCTCTCTCTCTGTCTCTCTCTCTGTCTCTCTCTCTGTCTCTCTCTCTCTCTCTCTCTCTCTCTCTCTCTCTCTCTCTGTCCTTCTCCGTGTCTCTCTGTCTCTCTCAGTGTCTCTCTCTCTCTGTCTCTCTCTCTCTCTGTCTCTCTGAATGCACTGTATATCAGTATATTAGACTCTCTCTCTCTCTCTCTCTCTCTCTCTGTCTCTCTCTCTGAATGCACTGTATATCAGTATATTAGACTCTCTCTCTCTCTGTCTCTCTCTCTCTCTCTCTCTGTCTCTCTCTCTCTGTCTCTCTGAATGCACTGTATATCAGTATATTAAACTATCTCTCTCTCGCTCTCTCTCTCTGTCTCTCTCTCTCTCTCTGTCTCTCTCTCTCTCTCGATGCAGTGATGTTGTTTTCATCATTTCTGGTTTAACACTGCCATCAAGTGGTGATTGTCCAAACTGCACCCCGTTCAGATATAAAAAGAGAGAGATAGAAAGAGAGCAGAGAGTGTGGGAGAGAGAGAGGAGAGAACAGAGAGCCAGAGAAAAGAGAGAGCAGCAGAGCAGAGAGCAGAGAGTAGAGAGCAGAGAGTAGAGAGATAGCAGAGAGAGAGGAGAGAACAGAGAGAGAGAGAAAAGAGAGATCAGCAGAGCAGAGAGAATAGAGGAAGAGAGAACAGAGAGAAGAGAGAGCAGAGAGAGGGCAGAGAGAGCAGATAACGAGAGCAGAAAGAGAGAGCAGAGAGAGCAGAAAGAGGGAGCAGAGGGAGAGGGAGAGAGAGAGAGCAGAGAGAGCAGAGAACAGAGAGAGAGAGAAGCAAGAGCAGAGAACAGAGAGAAGAGAGAAAGAGCAGAGAGGGCAGAGAGAGCAGAGAACAAGAGCAGAAAGAGAGAGAGCAGAGAAAAGAGAGAGAGCAGAGAACAGAGAGCGCAGAGAGAGAGCAGAGTGGAAGAGAGAGAGAGCAGAGAGTAGAGAGAGCAGAGAGTAGAGAGAGAGGAGAGAGGGCAGAGCAGAGAGAGCAGATAACAGAGAGAGCAGAGAACAGAGAGAGCAGAGAGCAGGCTGAGAAAGCAAAGAGAGAGTGAGAGAGCATAGTGAGAGAGCAGAGAGAGAGCAGAGAACAGAGAGAGCAGAGAGCAGAGAGAGCGAGAGATAACTCTGTTGCTATAGTGACCCTGCATTACAACACTCTGTTACTATAGTGACCCTGCATTACAACACTCTGTTGCTATAGTGACCCTGCATCACAACACTATGTTGCTATAGTAACCCTGCATTACAACACTCTGTTGTACAAATTGTACAATTTGTTTAATTCAAATAATAAACTGTTTTCACAATTAACAGCCTTGTGTGAGTCTGAGTCCAGTGTGTGTTTGTTTGTCCAGTGTGTGTGTGTGTGTGTGTGTGTGTGTGTGTGTGTCCAGTGTGTGTGTGTGTGATTGTCCAGTGTGTGTGTATTTGTCCAGTGTGTGTGTGTGTTTGTCCAGTGTGTGTGTGTGTTTGTCCAGTGTGTGTGTCTTTGTCCAGTGTGTGTGTGAATCCAGTGTGTGTGTGTGTGTGTGTGTGTGTCCAGTGTGCGTGTGTGTATCACTGACAGAGGGACACTGAGGAGTGTGTGTGTCCAGTGTGTGTGTGTGAGTCTGAGTCCAGTGTGTGTTTGTTTGTCCAGTGTGTGTCCAATGTGAGTGTGTGTGTCCAGTGTGTGTCCAGCAGGTGTGTGTGTGTTTGTCCAGTGTGTGTGTGTGTGTGTGTGTCTTTGCCCAGTGTGTGTGTTTGTCCAGTGTGTGTGTCTTTGTCCAGTGTGTGTGTGTGTGTGTGTGTGTGTGTGTGAGTCCAGTGTGTGTGTGAGTCCAGTGTGTGTATGTGTGTGAATCCAGTGTGTGTGTGTGTGTCCAGTGTGTGTGTGTGTGTGTGTGTGTGTGTGTGTATCACTGACAGAGAGACACTGAGTCGCCATCCCACCAAACCCCAAACCCAGGATAGAGGGGCTCATTGAATGTGGAGGTGAATGTGATCAGGTGGGTCAGTGTGTCAAAGGAGGCTCTATAGAAGGACAGAGTGCCGGCTGGCCAGTCCAGATACACTCCTACTCTGTGGGGGCTGGAGGGGGGGACATCAATGGTAGTGGGATTATTATTGTGCCTGGCAGAGTAACTGTTGTCAGAGCAGAACAGACTCCAGGACTTGTCATTGTATCCAAGACAACAATCAAGACCCCTTCCTCTCCTGCTGATTCCTTTATATGTCACTCCTATATCAACCTCTCCTCCACTCCACTCTACCTCCCAGTAACAGTGTCCAGTCAGACCCTCTCTACACAGCACCTGTCTACAGACCTCAAATCTCTCTGGGTGATCAGGATACAGCTGCTCCTCTCTCCTCCATGTCACCTTTCTGTTCTCCTCAGACAGAGAGAGGTGTCTGTTTACTGTGTTTACTTCCAGTGTGAGATCACAGACATCTGATGGATGAAACCAGACACAATATTAGAAATCATCATCATTTTTGGGAGAATGATGTACATATATGGAGGAACGATATACTGTGGCGCAAGAGAGAGATACATTTATAGAGTGCATTTGCCATTCTGGTAAAATGCATTGTCTGTTGTATAGGACAGGAAGCTGGAGTGGGGCAATGGGAGAGGGCAACACATGGGCACCAGGACAGCTGGAAACACTAAAAATGGAGACACATAGTATGCTGATATTAGACAACCACATGGAGAGAGGGTGGGCGCCAGGACAGCTGGCTAAAACTAGAGGAGACACACAGTCTATTGATCCGAAATAAAGGCACACATACAAAGGAACAGATGGAGCTAATTACAGGATCAAAGCCTATAGCATAGAGGAATGTATATTATTTTTAGTATAGCTGAGCCCGCTAAAATCAGAGGAGACACAGTCTGCTGACCCCAGATAACACACATACAAAGGAACGCATTAAGCTGAGTGAAGGGACAAAACAAGGGTCTTGTCATCATTATAATCTAACGGAAAGCAGATATGGGCGTTATTGGGCTGAACAAGCAGGATGCACGAATTGGGATGTAACTTCATTTGCATATAGGATGGGCTTATGTATTTGCATGTGTATAAAATCAGAGCCAGAAAACTCTGAAAAGTGTGTGTTCCGCGGACCACTCCGGCTTGCGATACATTTTTATTAAAAGCCTATTGATTTTCACAAAGTTCTTGATCGCGTTATATTTGAAACGATTTTCCACGACAGACTCACATTAGAATGTTAACTCACTTTTCACTAATTAATTTAATGTAGATGTTTCTAGGTATCTAAAGGAGAAGTTAAGGTAACTTGAGACTTGTTGAATGATCATATGTTATACTGTATGGTAATATAAAACACACTTATTCCTATTAATTACACACACACACACACACACACACACACATACACACACACACACACACACACACACACACACACACACTGTAGAACTACAGCTGATATTTACAGTTTTTTTCGATTGCTAAACAACAGTGGACACAACTGGAGTCACATGTGCAAAACTCTAACTACAGTCTGCACAGCAGCAGTTCATGTGGACCAAACTCTAGTTCGTTTTTCATTGCTTGAACACAGTTTTCAAAACTCTACACACACACCCATGACTTTAACCACAACCTGCACAACACTGTGGATTTACAGCACTTTGTTCAAATGCTAACACACTGCTGTCAAAACTGTGAACCACACATTCAAAACTGAATAGATTTCAGCCTTGTGCCTTTCAAACACTGCTGATTGCAATTTCAGCTGAAAGGCTAAGCAGGTGTCTTGTTTTAGACTTGTTAGTGAACACACACACATATTACAGTATATATAGGTAGAGCTCAGAAAGACTCATTTTGGAAATGGAACAAGGAAGATGGGTTCGTGGAGGGAGAAGAATGGCTGGGAGAGGGCGGATGCGTGTAGGAAGACAAAGAACACAAAGAGCTGTTATTTCAGATGAAATAAGGGCTACACTTATAGACCATGTCGTGAACCATGGTCTCTCATTGAGAGAGGCAGGGTTGAGGGTGCAACCCAATCTGCAAAGATTCACAGTGGCATCTGTAATGCGAATTTTCCATCATGCAAACAGGTGAGAGTTACATCCTTACAGTAAATGAAAACATTACAGGAATCTATTTTGTATTGCAATTATAGAATATTTACACAGATATATATTACAGTAAGTTTGACTGTAAAATATATTTTTACAACAGGACCCAAAGGCTGCCCCCAACAGGGGGAAGAGGAAAAATATTTTCAGATGCGCAGGAAAATGCTATTGTTGACATGGTTGTTGTCAACAATGCAATAAAACTGCGGGAGATTCAAGATAGAGTGGCTGATAATGATATATTTGAAAATTTTAATTCTGTCAGCACAACAACTATTGCTCGAGTCCTAAAGAAACACCAAGTTACAATGAAACAGTTATACACTGTACCGTTCGAGAGAAACAGTGAAGCAAAGATACCAATATGTCCAGATAAGACGTCTGAGGTTACGTACACAGCTATACAAAATATTTACAGTAAAAAAAAACACTAGCATTTCTACAGTAAAACTGTGCACTTACTGTTTTTCAGAGAGTCCTGGAGGTGGAAGCACTGGAAAGACCACATTCATTTGTATTTATCGATGAAGCTGGATTTAACCTTGCCAAAACACGGCGCAGACGAAGGAATGTTATAGGTCAAAGGGCCACTGTGGAGGTTCCAGGCCAAAGGGGGGGAAATATCACCATGTGTGCTGCAATGGCCAATGATGTTTTGCTTCTCAACACACCACTCATTGGCCCATACAACACAGAAAGGCTTATAGCTTTCCTAGAACAGCTCTATGCTCAGCTAGTGCCAGCAGAACAGGGGGAGCCAGTAAGAAACCCCCAAGTTTTTGTCATAGTTTGCGATAATGTTGCTTTTCACCACTCTGCAGCTGTCACAGATTGGTTTGCAGCACATCACAGATTTATGGTTTTGTACCTGCCTGCATATTCACCCTTCCTCAACCCAATAGAGGAGTTTTTCTCTGCCTGGAGGTGGAAAGTGTTTGGTCACCACCCACATGACCAAATGTCTCTTTTGGACTGCCAGGGATGGATAAGGCACTCCAGAAGGTTCTTCCCCAGGTGCATGGCAAGAGAAAACATTAGATGTGATGTTGAAGAAAACCTGTGGCCTGATGCTAGAGAGAGGCAGGATTAGCCCCTCAATTATTTGTTCGAATTACAGTATGTACTTTTAGTTTCTACCTTTTTTTTCTCATAACTGTAATTCCGTAAATTACTACAGACTATTGAAGCAAACTGCTAATTTTCATTTACCTTAAAGAATTGTTCTAAAAATTTTAATAAATCATGTGAAAGAATGTCACTCTTTTCTTTGAAGAAAATATTACTTTGTATGAAGTCACTGAAATTGTTCAAACTGTAAAGATGAAAAGTTTGTATTTTCTGTATTTATGTTTGATGCTAGTGTTTTTACTCTCAGTGTGTTCTGAGTGACAGTGTGTGTTATCTCAGTGAGGGTTGTGCATAGTGTTTGGCTGCACTGAGCGTGTTTTGAGCCATGTGTTAAGAGTTGTGTTGCTTGGAATGAGTTTTGCAGGTAATGTGAACTGTTTAGCTCAGGTGACTGTTGGTAGTACAGATTGTAGTTAGAGTTTTGCACATGTGACTCCAGTTGTGCCCACTGTCGTTTAGCAATCGAATAAAACTGTAATATGACCAAGTCAGTAATGATAACTTGAATTAAGACTTATTCTTAGTCATATTCTTCACAGCAGTCAAAACTCACATTTTCTAAGCCGGGGTTTCATTCTGGCCTCTCCACCATGTTCCACACTGTAGCGGTAAGCAGAAGAACAGACAGTCATTGAGGGATACACCTGAACTCACACACACACACACACACACATACACACACACACACACACACACACACACACACAAAGGACTTACACACACGCTGGACTCACACACACACACACACACACACACGGACACACACACACTGGACACACACACACACTGGACACACACACACTGGACACACACACACTGGAAACATTGGACACACACACACTGGACACACTGGACACACACACACACACTGGAAACATTGGACACACACACACTGGACACACTGGACACACACACACACACTGGACACACACTGGACACATACACTGGACACACACTGGAAACACACACACACACGTATATAGCATATACAGTGCCTTGCGAAAGTATTCGGCCCCCTTGAACTTTGCGACCTTTTGCCACATTTCAGGCTTCAAACATAAAGATATAAAACTGTATTTTTTTGTGAAGAATCAACAACAAGTGGGACACAATCATGAAGTGGAACGACATTTATTGGATATTTCAAACTTTTTTAACAAATCAAAAACTGAAAGATTGGGCGTGCAAAATTATTCAGCCCCTTTACTTTCAGTGCAGCAAACTCTCTCCAGAAGTTCAGTGAGGATCTCTGAATGATCCAATGTTGACCTAAATGACTAATGATGATAAATACAATCCACCTGTGTGTAATCAAGTCTCCGTATAAATGCACCTGCACTGTGATAGTCTTAGAGGTCCGTTAAAAGCGCAGAGAGCATCACGAAGAACAAGGAACACACCAGGCAGGTCCGAGATACTGTTGTGAAGAAGTTTAAAGCCAGATTTGGATACAAAAAGATTTCCCAAGCTTTAAACATCCCAAGGAGCACTGTGCAAGCGATAATATTGAAATGGAAGGAGTATCAGACCACAGCAAATCTACCAAGACCTGGCCGTCCCTCTAAACTTTCAGCTCATACAAGGAGAAGACTGATCAGAGATGCAGCCAAGAGGCCCATGATCACTCTGGATTAACTGCAGAGATCTACAGCTGAAGTGGGAGACTCTGTCCATAGGACAACAATCAGTCGTATATTGCACAAATCTGGCCTTTATGGAAGAGTGGCAAGAAGAAAGCCATTTCTTAAAGATATCCATAAAAAGTGTTGTTTAAAGTGTGCCACAAGCCACCTGGGAGACACACCAAACATGTGGAAGAAGGTGCTCTGGTCAGATGAAACCAAAATTGAACTTTTTGGCAACAATGCAAAACGTTATGTTTGGCGTAAAAGCAACACAGCTGAACACACCATCCCCACTGTCAAACATGGTGGTGGCAGCATCATGGTTTGGGCCTGCTTTTCTTCAGCAGGGACAGGGAAGATGGTTAAAATTGATGGGAAGATGGATGGAGCCAAATACAGGACCATTCTGGAAGAAAACCTGATGGAGTCTGCAAAAGACCTGAGACTGGGACGGAGATTTGTCTTCCAACAAGACAATGATCCAAAACATAAAGCAAAATCTACAATGGAATGGTTCAAAAATAAACATATCCAGGTGTTAGAATGGCCAAGTCAAAGTCCAGACCTGAATCCAATCGAGAATCTGTGGAAAGAACTGAAAACTGCTGTTCACAAATGCTCTCCATCCAACCTCACTGAGCTCGAGCTGTTTTGCAAGGAGGAATGAGAAAAAATTTCAGTCTCTCGATGTGCAAAACTGATAGAGACATACCCCAAGCGACATACAGCTGGAATCGCAGCAAAAGGTGGCGCTACAAAGTATTAACTTAAGGGGTCTGAATAATTTTGCACGCCCAATTCTTCAGTTTTTGATTTGTTAAAAAAGTTTGAAATATCCAATAAATGTCGTTCCACTTCATGATTGTGTCCCACTTGTTGTTGATTCTTCACAAAAAAATACAGTTTTATATCTTTATGTTTGAAGCTTGAAATGTGGCAAAAGGTCGCAAAGTTCAAGGGGGCCGAATACTTTCGCAAGGCACTGTATCAAGCGAATGTTTGTGTGTGTGTGTGTGTGTGTGTGTGTGTGTGTGTGTGTGAGTCCAGCGTGTGTGTAAGTCCTTTGTGTGTGTGTGTCCTGTGTGTGTGTCCAGTTTGTCTGTGTGTGTGTGAGTGTGTGTGTGTGCGTTAGTCCAGCGTGTGTGTGAGTCCAGCGTGTGTGTAAGTCCTGTGTGTGTGTGTGTGTCCAGTTTGTCTGTGTGTGTGTGTCCAGTGTGTGTGTGTGTGTGTGTGTGTGTGTGTGTGTGTCCTGTGTGTGTGTGTGTATCCAGTGTGTGTATGTGTGTCCTGTGTGTGTCTGTGTGTGTGTGTCCAGTGTGTGTGTGTGTCCAGTGCTTGTATGTGTATGTGTGTGTGTGTGTGTGTGAGTGTGTTTGTAAGTCCTGTGTGTGTGTGTGTGTGTGTGTGTGTGTGTGTGTGTGTGTGTGTGTGTGTGTGTGTGTGTGTGTCTGTGTGTGTGTTTGTAAGTCCTGTGTGTGTGTGTGTGTGTGTGTGTCCTGTGTGTGTGTGTCCAGTGTGTGTATCCAGTGTGTGTGTGTCCAGTGTGTGTATCCAGTGTGTGTGTGTGTCCAGTGTGTGTTTGTCCAGTGTGTGTGTCCAGTGTGTGTGTGTCCAGTGTGTGTGTGTCCAGTGTGCGTGTGTCCAGAGTGTGTGTGTCCAGAGTGTGTGTACGTGAGTCCAGTGTGTGTATGTGTGTGTCCAGTGTGTGTGTGTCCAGAGTGTGTGTGTACAGAGTGTGTGTACGTGAGTCCAGTGTGTGTATGTGTGTGTCCAGTGTGTGTGTGTCCAGTGTGTGTGTGTCCAGTGTGTGTGTCCAGTGTGCGTGTGTCCAGAGTGTGTGTGTCCAGAGTGTGTGTACGTGAGTCCAGTGTGTGTGTGTGTGTGTCTAGTGTGTGTGTGTCCAGTGTGTGTGTGTCCAGTGTGTGTGTGTCCAGAGTGTGTATTTGTGTGTCCAGTGTGTGTGTCCAGTGTGTGCGTCCAGTGTGTGTCATTGAGAGATTTACACAGATTGGACACTGATCTCACTGAACACTGAACTCACACACACACAAACACACTCAACTCACACACACACAAACACACTGGACTCACACACACAAACACACTGGACACACACACACACTGGACACACACACACACTGGACACACACACACAAACACACTGGACTCACACACACACACTGAACTCACACACACACACTGAACTCACACACACACACTGAACTCACACACACTGAACACACACACACACACACAGTCAGCATATAACTTTTTCCAAGTGGTGGTAAGAATGTTTGTCTTAACTAGCCTGATAAGTCAAACATGTCTGATATGAACATTGACATAAAACCTCTACATACTTGAGTTTCTCCAGTCTGCAGTGTGGATCCTCCAGTCCAGCAGAGAGCAGTCTGACTCCTGAGTATCCTGGATGATTGTAGCTCAGGTCCAGCTCTCTCAGGTGTGAGGGGTTTGACCTCAGAGCTGAGACCAGAGAAGCACAGCCTTCCTCTGTGACTAGACAGCCTGACAGCCTGCAAAGAGTCAAATCATTTTAAAACACATATGGTGTGGACTATGTGTGTCTGGTGATCAGTTAGTCATTGGGTGAACAGTTTATTTCATTTCAATTTTTACTAACAACATGCCACTGGCTTTGAGTAAGGCCAGAGTGTCTATGTATGTGGATGACTCAACACTATACACGTCAGCAACTACAGCGACTGAAATGACTGCAACACTCAACAACGAGCTGCAGTTAGTTTCAGAGTGGGTGGCAAGGAATAAGATAGCCCTAAATATTTCTAAATCTGAAAGCATTGTATTTGGGACAAATCACTCACTAAAACCTAACCCTCAACTAAAACTTTTAACAAAATTAGGGAAATTGAGGAAGTTGAGATTACTAAACTGCTTGGAGTAACACTTGTAAACTGTCATGGTCAAAACATATTGATACAACAATAGCTAAGATGGGGAGAAGTCTGTCTATAATAAAGCGCTGCTCTACCTTCTTAACAGCACTATTAACAAGGCAGGTCTTACAGGCTCTAGTTTCTACCTTCTTAACAGCACTATTAACAAGGCAGGTCTTACAGGCTCTAGTTTCTACCTTCTTAACAACACTATTAACAAGGCAGGTCTTACAGGCTCTAGTTTCTACCTTCTTAACAACACTATTAACAAGGCAGGTCTTACAGGCTCTAGTTTCTACCTTCTTAACAACACTATCAACAAGGCAGGTCCTACAGGCCCTAGTTTCTACCTTCTTAACAACACTATCAACAAGGCAGGTCCTACAGGCCCTAGTTTCTACCTTCTTAACAGCACTATCAACAAGGCAGGTCCTACAGGCCCTAGTTTCTACTTTCTTAACAACAATATCAACAAGGCAGGTCCTACAGGCCCTAGTTTCTACCTTCTTAACAGCACTATCAACAAGGCAGGTCCTACAGGCCCTAGTTTCTACCTTCTTAACAACACTATCAACAAGGCAGGTCCTTCAGGCCCTAGTTTCTACCTTCTTAACAACACTATCAACAAGGCAGGTCCTACAGGCCCTAGTTTCTACCTTCTTAACAACACTATCAACAAGGCAGGTCCTACAGGCCCTAGTTTCTACCTTCTTAACAACACTATCAACAAGGCAGGTCCTACAGGCCCTAGTTTCTACCTTCTTAACAACACTATCAACAAGGCAGGTCCTACAGGCCCTAGTTTCTACCTTCTTAACAACACTATCAACAAGGCAGGTCCTACAGGCCCTAGTTTCTACCTTCTTAACAGCACTATCAACAAGGCAGGTCCTACAGGCCCTAGTTTCTACTTTCTTAACAACAATATCAACAAGGCAGGTCCTACAGGCCCTAGTTTCTACCTTCTTAACAGCACTATCAACAAGGCAGGTCCTACAGGCCCTAGTTTCTACCTTCTTAACAACACTATCAACAAGGCAGGTCCTACAGGCCCTAGTTTCTACCTTCTTAACAGCACTATCAACAAGGCAGGTCCTACAGGCCCTAGTTTCTACTTTCTTAACAACAATATCAACAAGGCAGGTCCTACAGGCCCTAGTTTCTACCTTCTTAACAGCACTATCAACAAGGCAGGTCCTACAGGCCCTAGTTTCTACCTTCTTAACAACACTATCAACAAGGCAGGTCCTTCAGGCCCTAGTTTCTACCTTCTTAACAACACTATCAACAAGGCAGGTCCTACAGGCCCTAGTTTCTACCTTCTTAACAACACTATCAACAAGGCAGGTCCTACAGGCCCTAGTTTCTACCTTCTTAACAACACTATCAACAAGGCAGGTCCTACAGGCCCTAGTTTCTACCTTCTTAACAACACTATCAACAAGGCAGGTCCTACAGGCCCTAGTTTCTACCTTCTTAACAACACTATCAACAAGGCAGGTCCTACAGGCCCTAGTTTCTACCTTCTTAACAACACTATCAACAAGGCAGGTCCTACAGGCCCTAGTTTCTACCTTCTTAACAACACTATCAACAAGGCAGGTCCTACAGGCTCTAGTTTCTACCTTCTAGACAGCACGATCAACAAGGCAGTTCCTACAGGCCCTAGTTTCTACCTTCTTAACAACACTATCAACAAGGCATGTCCTACAGGCCCTAGTTTCTGCCTTCTAGACAGCACTATCAACAAGGCAGGTCCTACAGGCCCTAGTTTTGTCCTGAACTGTTCAGTCTTGTGGTCAGGTGCAACAAAAAAGGACACACCATATCTATTTTGACAGTGAGGTATCATATTTAGATTGTATTGAGTATACAGTCCACACCATATCTATTTTGACAGTGAATCTAACATTTTATATATATGTATAGTACAAATATTTGAGTAGACTGACCGACTGACTGACTGATTGTATTGAGTATACAGTCCACACCAGCTAACGGGGATCCATAATAAATACCAATACTCAGAGTCTCCAGTTTACAGTGGGGATTCCCCAGTCCAGCAGAGAGCAGCTTCACTCCTGAATCCTTCAGGTCATTGTTACTCAGATCCAGCTCTCTCAGGTGTGAGGCGTTTGAACTGAGAACTGAGGCCAACACTTTACAGGATGTGTCTGTGAGTTTACAGACAGTGAGTCTGCCAACACATAAGAAAAACAATAACAGACAGGTTGTATTAAAATGTTACACTTAGCTTTCCCTGCTGTTGGGGAATAATCAGAATTGGTTGGTAACATAGGTAAGATGCTTTATATTCATCATATGTTTGTAAGTTACTTCTCATCAGAATGTTATTTTTGTATAATACTGTGGCGGGGTTGCAGTATATGTTCTCTGTCAAGACTAAGTTGCTTGGGCCGGAGAGAGGGGAGAGGTCAAGCGTGTATCTCTTGGCTCCACAATGTCTGTGTGCCAGTCAGTGTGTCTCTGTGATCTTGTCAAGAAAGGATGGATTTGATATATGGCTGTTGATATGGAGGATTTGTTTGTTTATGGTTCTGAGTTTGAGAAAAGAGCATAGTTTTGAGACAAAGCTGAACGATGAATTATGTCTATGCTGTCTGGCTATGTTTGTCTTTTGCTATTTAAGGATCTCAGTTGCAATGTGTAAGGGACTCTCAGATAATTAATTGATAGACACTGAATTGATCTGAGAGTCCCAGGGTTGTAATAGAGCTCATATAATTAAAGATGGACTTTGATAACTAACTCTGACTTGTGTGTGGTTTGCTCCCATGATTTGGTAAATAGAGGACATTTCCACGACAGGGTTGATGCTGGGGCTGAGGCTGGGGTTGGGGTTGGGGGTTGATGCTGGGGTTGAGTCTGGGGTTGGGGGTTGATGCTGAGGCTGGGGTTGGGGTTGGGGGTTGATGCTGGGGCTGAGGCTGGGGTTGGGGGTTGATGCTGGGGTTGAGTCTGGGGTTGGAGGTTGATGCTGAGGCTGGGGTTGGGGTTGGGGGTTGATGCTGGGGCTGAGGCTGGGGTTGGGGGTTGATGCTGGGGCTGAGGCTGGGGTTGGGGGTTGATGCTGGGGCTAAATTAATCCTGATGATGCCATTATTAAGAAAAAGTCATAAATTAATCATTAAGTGACAAAGTTACAGAGGCTACAACAGAACATGCTAACCTCTCACCATTACCAATAACAGAGGCTACAACAAAACATGCTAACCTCTCACCATTACCAATAACAGAGGCTACAACAAAACATACTAACCTCTCACCATTACCAATAACAGAGGCTACAACAAAACATACTAACCTCTCACCATTACCAATAACAGAGGCTACAACAAAACATGCTAACCTCTCACCATTACCAATAACAGAGGCTACAACAAAACATACTAACCTCTCACCATTACCAATAACAGAGACTACAACAAAACACACTAACCTCTCACCATTACCAATAACAGAGGCTACAACAAAACATGCTAACCTCTCACCATTACCAATAACAGAGGCTACAACAAAACATGTTAACCTCTCACCATTACCAATAACAGAGGCTACAACAAAACATGCTAACCTCTCACCATTACCAATAACAGAGGCTACAACAAAACATGCTAACCTCTCACCATTACCAATAACAGAGACTACAACAAAACAGGCTAACCTCTCACCATTACCAATAACAGAGACTACAACAAAACATACAAAGATCAGAATAAATGCTAACCTCCCCTGTTATTGGTAATGGTGAGAGGTTAGCATTTATTCTGATCTTTGTGCCTCTATAACTTTTTATTCGTCATTATTCACGATTGTTCATAATCATGGTAGCATCCACATGAATGTATGAATGTAAATTGAATAAACAAACACACAGTCAATAACACAATATAAAAATCTGTATACAGAGTGTGCAAATGAAGTAAGGAGGTAAGGCAATGAATAGGCCATAGTGGCGAAGTAATTCCAAATGAGCAATTAACACTGGAGTGATAACGTGCAGATGAGGATGTGCAAATAGTCTCCAACTTCAGTGATTTTAGCAATTAATTCCAGTCATTGGCAGCAGAGAACTGGAAGGAAAGGCAACCAAAGGAGGTGTTGGCTTTGGGGATGACCAGTGAAATATACCTGCTGGAGCGCGTGCTACTGGTGGGTGCTGCTATGGTGACCAGTGAGCTGAGATAAGGCATGGCTTTACCTAGCAAAGACATAGATGACCTGGAGCCAGTGTGTTTGGCGACGAATATGTAGCGAGGACAAGCCAACGAGAGCATACAGGTCGCAGTGGTGGGTAGTATAAGACGCTTTGGTGACAAAACGGATGGCACTGTGAAAGACTGTATCCAATTTGCTGAGTAGAGTGTTGGAGGCTATTTGGTCAATGACATCGCCCAAGTCAAGGATCGGTAGGATAGTCCGTTTTACGAGGGTAAGTTTGGCAGCATGAGTGAAGGAGGCTTTGTTGTGAAATAGGAAGCTGATTCTAGACTTAATTTTGGATCGAAGATGTTTAATATTGTGTCTGGAAGGAGAGTTTACAGTCTAGCCAGACACCTAGGTATTTATAGTTGTGCACATATTCTAAGTAAGAACCGTCCAGAGTAGTGATGCTAGTTGGGCGGGCGGGTGTGGGCAGTGATCGGTTGAAGAGCATGCATTTCGTTGAACTAGCATTTAAGAGGAGTTTGAGGCCACAAGTGTTGTATGGTATTGAAGATCGTTTGGAGGTTTGTTAACAGAGTGTCCAAAGAAGGGCCAGATGTATACAGAATGGTGTCGTCTGCGTAGAGATGGATCAAAGAATTAACTGCAGCAAGAGCGACATCATTGATATATACAGAGAAAATAATTGGCCCGAGAATTGAACCCTGTGGCACCCCCATAGAGACTGCCAGAGGTCTGGACAACAGGCCCTCCGATTTGACAAACTGAACTCTGTCTGAGAAGTAGTTGGTGAACCAGGCGATGCAGTCATTTGAGAAACCAAGGCTGTTGAATCTTCCAATAAGAATATGGTGATTGGCAGAGTCGAAAGTCTTGGCCAGGTTGATGAAGACAGCTGCACAGTACTGTCTTTTATCGATGGCAGTTATGATATCATTTGTGACCTTGAGCATATCTGAGGTGCACCTGTGCCCAGCTCGGAAACCAGACTGCATAGCGGATTCAAAATGGTCGGTGATCTGTTTGTTCACTTGGCTTTCAAAGACTTTAGAAAGGCAGGGCGGGATAGATATAGGTTTGGGTCTAGAGTGTCTCCCCATTTGAAGAGGGGGATGACCACGGTCTCTTTCCAATCTCTAGGAATCTCAGACGATACGAAAGAGGTCAAACAGACTAGTAATAGGGGTTGCAACAATGGCAGCAAATAATTTTAGGAAGAGAAGGTCCAGATTGTCTAGACCAGCTGATTTGTAGGGATCCAGATTTTGCTGCTCTATCAGACCATCAGCTGTCTGGATTTGGGTGAAGGAGAAGCAGGGGAAGGGGGGGGGGGGCTTGGGCCAGTTGCTGTGGGGGATGCAGAGCTGTTGGCTGAGTTTGAGGTAGCCAGGTGGAAAGCATGGCCAGCCGTAGAGGAATGCTTCTTGAAATTCTCAATTATCGTGGATTTATTGGTGGTGACAGTGTTTCCTAGTCTCAGTGCAGTGGGCAGCTGGGAAGAGGTGCTCTTATTCTCCATGGACTTTACAGTGTGTTGGAATTAGTGCTGCAGGGATGAAAATTTCTGTTTGAAATGCTAACTGACTGTGTCTGTTGGTTCTTGAATTCCCTGAAAAGTTGCATATCGCAGGGACTATTCGATGCTATTGCAGTACGCCACAGGATATTTTTGTGCTGGCAGTCAAGTCTGGAGTGAACCAAGGGCTACATCTCTTCTTAGTTCTACATTTTTTGAAAGGGGCATGCTTATTTAAGATTTTTGTTTAAAAATATATATATTTTACCTTTATTTAACTCGGCAAGTCAGTTAAGAACTCATTCTTATTTACCATGATGCCGCCCTATGCCGTGATTGGGAGAATCTCTCAATGTCGTCTGTATCACAACCAGGCTTTCTCTACTGACGGGATGAGGTCAATATCGTTCCAGGATACCCGGGTCAGGTTGATTAGAAAGGCCTGCTCGCTGAAGTGTTTTAGGGATCGTTTAACAAAGATTAGTGGTGATCGTTTGACCGCGGACCCCATAATGGACGCTGGCAACGAGGCAGTGATTACTGAGATCCTGGTCTCCTAATATGAAACATTCTATCTCAAATCCAAAATGCTGGAGAAGAGCACCAAATGTAAAACTGTAAGCTTCACTGTCCAAACACATATGGTGTGGACTATGTATGCCTGGTAAACACATGTGGATCTGGTGAACAGTTATCACTTGTTGACCAACTACAGGAATACTGACCTCAGAGTCTCCAGTTTACAGTGGGGATTCCCCAGTCCATCAGAGAGCAGCTTCACTCCTGAATCCTTCAGGTCATTGTTCCTCAGATCCAGCTCTCTCAGGTGTGAGGGGTTTGAACTGAGAACTGAGGCCAACACTTTACAGGATGTCTTTCTGAGTTTACAGCCAGTGAGTCTGCCAACACAGAAGACATACAATGACAGACAGGTTGTATTAAAATGTTACGCTTACCTTTCACTGTAACCTGTGCACGAATAATGTGTTGGGTTTGACCTCAGAGCTGAGACCAGAGAAGAACAGCCTTCCTCTGTGACTAGACAGTCTGACAAAGAGTAATATCATATTAAAATCTCACTGATATTCTTTGGTGGTGAAAATAGTGGCAGTATATTTTTCTACATATTGAGATATATCAGTGTCCTGAAAGCTGCCATATCTATTCATAAATTAATGTATCATTACTAGAAATTATTAGAAATGACAAATTATTATTAGAAATTACAAATTATCAAAGTATTGCTTATAGAGAGAACAATGCATATTACAAATATTTGAGTACTAACCAGACCAGTTTGAAAAGCAGTATCAGTCAGAAGACAGACAGTGAGGTATCAGATTTAGATTGTATTGAGTATACAGTCCACACCATATCTATTTAGACAGTGAGGTATCAGATTTAGATTGTATTGAGTATACAGTCCACACCATATCTATTTAGACAGTGAGGTATCAGATTTAGATTGTATTGAGTATACAGTCCACACCATATCTATTTAGACAGTGAGGTATCATATTTAGATTGTATTGAGTATACAGTCCACATCATATCTATTTAGACAGTGAGGTATCAGATTTAGATTGTATTGAGTATACAGTCCACACCATATCTATTTAGACAGTGAGGTATCAGATTTAGATTGTATTGAGTAACAGTCCACACCATATCTATTTTGACAGTGAAGCTAACATTTTAAATGTGGCTCTATACTCCAAAATTTTGGATTTGGGATCAAATGTTTCTTGTGAGGTGACAGTATATAATGTCGCCTTTTATTTTAGGATTTTTTCATATATATTTGTTTCACCATTTTCAAATTGAAAGCACTTTATTTATCTAGTCCCCCTATTTCAAGAAATAATAAGTAATAACAAATTATCTCATAGTGTATTAAAGTTGTCAAAAGTATAGCATTTGGTCTGATATTCCTTTAACACAATGACTATATCAAGATTGTGACTCAAACTCGTTAATTGCGTTTGCAGTTTGTTTTGGTTGTGTTTTGGGCTATATTTTGCTGTCTAAGTGAGTAGATAACATGTTGTGTCTGATCTTTGTGCCTCTGTAACTTTCTCATTCATCATCATTCACGATTCATTCCTGATTATTCATCATCATAGTAGCATCCACATGAATGTAGAAGTGTTCAGAAACATCTTCTATGACAATACAAGTGAAGTAACTCCAAAATGACAGGACATTATTCACCATTCAGTTTCTATCAGGAAAAACATCCAAAACACAACCAAAACAAACTGCAAATACATTCAACAACAAAGAACTGCATACATGACATGCTTTAATTTCTAAATGGTAAAATTAACAGTTTTTTTTAAATTTAAGAGACCACTGCAAAATTATCAGATTCTCTGGTTTTACTATTTATAGGTATGTGTTTGGGTAAAATGGACATTTTGTTTAATTTTGTTAAAAACTACTGACAACCTTTCTACATTTCAAATAAAAATATTGTAATTTAGAGCATTTATTTGCAGAAAATGACAACTGGTCAAAATAACAGTGTTGTCACACCTCGAATAATGCAAAGAAAATAAGTTCATATTCATTTTTAAACAACACAATACTAATGTTTTAACTTAGGAAGAGTTCAGAAATCATTATTTGGTGGAATAACCCTGATTTTCAATCACAGCTGTCCTGCGTCTTGGATGCTCTCCACCTGTCTTTCACATACAGTGCCTTGCGAAAGTATTCGGCCCCCTTGAACTTTGCGACCTTTTGCCACATTTCAGGCTTCAAACATAAAGATATAAAACTGTATTTTTTGTGTGAAGAATCAACAACAAGTGGGACACAATCATGAAGTGGAACGACATTTATTGGATATTTCAAACTTTTTTAACAAATCAAAAACTGAAAAATTGGGCGTGCAAAATTATTCAGCCCCCTTAAGGTAATACTTTGTAGTGCCACCTTTTGCTGCGATTACAGCTGTAAGTCGCTTGGGGTATGTCTCTATCAGTTTTGCACATCGAGAGACTGAAATGTTTTCCCATTCCTCCTTGCTAAACAGCTCGAGCTCAGTGAGGTTGGATGGAGAGCATTTGTGAACAGCAGTTTTCAGTTCTTTCCACAGATTCTCGATTGGATTCAGGTCTGGACTTTGACTTGGCCATTCTAACACCTGGATATGTTTATTTTTGAACCATTCCATTGTAGATTTTGCTTTATGTTTTGGATCATTGTCTTGTTGGAAGACAAATCTCCGTCCCAGTCTCAGGTCTTTTGCAGACTCCATCAGGTTTTCTTCCAGAATGGTCCTGTATTTGGCTCCATCCATCTTCCCATCAATTTTAACCATCTTCCCTGTCCCTGCTGAAGAAAAGCAGGCCCAAACCATGATGCTGCCACCACCATGTTTGACAGTGGGGATGGTGTGTTCAGAGTGATGAGCTGTGTTGCTTTTACGCCAAACATAACGTTTTGCATTGTTGCCAAAAAGTTCAATTTTGGTTTCATCTGACCAGAGCACCTTCTTCCACATGTTTGGTGTGTCTCCCAGGTGGCTTGTGGCACACTTTAAACAACACTTTTTATGGATATCTTTAAGAAATGGCTTTCTTCTTGCCACTCTTCCATAAAGGCCAGATTTGTGCAATATACGACTGATTGTTGTCCTATGGACAGAGTCTCCCACTTCAGCTGTAGATCTCTGCAGTTAATCCAGAGTGATCATGGGCCTCTTGGCTGCATCTCTGATCAGTCTTCTCCTTGTATGAGCTGAAAGTTTAGAGGGACGGCCAGGTCTTGGTAGATTTGCTGTGGTCTGATACTCCTTCCATTTCAATATTATCGCTTGCACAGTGCTCCTTGGGATGTTTAAAGCTTGGGAAATCTTTTTGTATCCAAATCTGGCTTTAAACTTCTTCACAACAGTATCTCGGACCTGCCTGGTGTGTTCCTTGTTCTTCGTGATGCTCTCTGCGCTTTTAACGGACCTCTAAGACTATCACAGTGCAGGTGCATTTATACGGAGACTTGATTACACACAGGTGGATTGTATTTATCATCATTAGTCATTTAGGTCAACATTGGATCATTCAGAGATCCTCACTGAACTTCTGGAGAGAGTTTGCTGCACTGAAAGTAAAGGGGCTGAATAATTTTGCACGCCCAATCTTTCAGTTTTTGATTTGTTAAAAAAGTTTGAAATATCCAATAAATGTCGTTCCACTTCATGATTGTGTCCCACTTGTTGTTGATTCTTCACAAAAAAATACAGTTTTATATCTTTATGTTTGAAGCCTGAAATGTGGCAAAAGGTCGCAAAGTTCAAGGGGGCCGAATACTTTCGCAAGGCACTGTATGTATGAAAATACCTTTAAATACAAGGTGACATTCTGTACTGTCTCCTAATATGAAACATGTGATACAGGAATACTGACCTCAGAGTCTCCAGTTTACAGTGGGGATTCTCCAGTCCATCAGAGAGCAGCTTCACTCCTGAATCCTTCAGTTCATTGTTACTCAGATCCAGCTCTCTCAGGTGTGAGGGGTTTGAATCCAGAGCTGAGACCAGAGAAGCACAGCCTTCCTCTGTGACTCCACAGCCTGACAGCCTGACAAAGAGATCATCATGACTTCACAAACACACTGTTAATTTAACACCAGTAGTGTAGAAGGACAATGGCAGATGCATTTGGTTTATTCTCCCAAACAACATATAGATTCATCTTCCGTCTCCAATAATTGTATGTTGATAATGTTATAATAATGTGAAAATCAATGCATTCAGTTTGTTTTTCAATATATATATTTTTCTAAACTTAATGTTGTAATAATGTAAAAATCTATGCATTTATTCAGTATGTATATAATATTATATACATATTTGTCTCTAAACTGAATATTTCTTCCTGATGATTAGTTCTTATATGTCATTTTATTTACTCACAGAACAGCTCTGGAGGCTTTGACCACTGGCATCAGCCTCAGAAGACCTTTCTCTGATCTGGAGTATTTCTTCAGGTCAAACACATCCAGCTCCTTTTCTGAAGTCAGCAACACAAAGACCAGAGCTGACCACTGTGCAGGTGACAGTTTAGCTTTGGAGAGACTTCCTGAGCTCAGGTAGTTTTGGATCTCCTCCACTAGAGAATGGTCATTCAGTTCATTCAGACAGTGGAACAGATTGATGCTCCTCCCTGGAAAGGGATTCTCCCTGATCTTCTTCTTGATGTACTTGACTGTTTCTTCATGGCTCTGTGAGCTTCTTCTTGTCTTTGTCAGTAGACCTTGTAAGTGCTTCTGATTGGACTCCAGTGAGAGGCCCAGAAGGAAGCGGAGGAAAAGGTCCAGGTTTCCGGTCTCACTTCGTAAGGCTTTATCCACAGCACTCTTGTAGAAAGTAACTTCAGGCTCGTCTTTTGTTTGCAGTTTGTCAACTAGATTCTCATTGTTGTTGATGAATGAGAGGAACACATATACAGCAGCCAGAAACTCCTGAATGCTCAGATGCTCAAAGCAGTACACCTTGTTCTGGTACAGCCCACATTCCTCTTTAAAGAGCTGTGTGCACAATCCTGAGTACACTGACGCTTCATTGACAACAATGCCAGCCTCTTTCAGATCTTCTTCATTGAAAATCAAATTGCCATTCACAAGCTGTTGAAAAGCCAGTTTTCCCAGTGACAGAATGCTCTCTTTATTCCAGTGTGGACCTGTCTCTTCTTTCCCAAGATACTTTTCATTTATCTGTTTGGTATGAAACACCACAAGGTGTGTGTACATCTCAGTCAGAGTCTTGGGCATCTCTTTTCTCTTATGTTTCAGCATGTGTTCAATGACTGTTGCAGAAATCCAACAGAAGACTGGAATGTGGCACATGATGTGGAGGCTCCTTGATGTCTTTATGTGTGAGATGATTCTGCTGGCCAGGTCCTCATCACTGAATCTCTTCCTGAAGTACTCCTCCTTATGTGGGTCATTGAACCCTGGTACCTCTGTCACCTGGTCAACACACCCTGAAGGGATCTTATTGGCTGCTGCAGGTCGGGTAGTTATCCAGAGGAGAGCAGAGGGAAGCAGATTTCCCTTGATGAGATTTGTCAGCAGAACATCCACTGAGGTTGACTCTGTGACGTCACAACAGATCTTGTTCTTCTGGAAGTCTAGGGGCAGTCGGCACTCATCCAGACCATCAAATATGAACAGAACTTTGTACATGTTATAGTTGGAGATTCTTGATTGTTTGGTTTCCATTGAGAAGTGATTGAGAAGTTCAATGAAAGTGTTTTCCCCTTTCATCAAATTCAGCTCCCGGAAAGGGAATGAAAATACAAATTGGACATCCTGATTTGCTTTTCCTTCAGCCCAATCCAGAATGAACTTCTGCAAAGAGACTGTTTTTCCAATGCCAGCGACTCCCTTTGTCAGCACAGTTCTGATAGGTTTGTCTTGTCCAGTTAAGGGTTTGAAGATGTCGTTACATTTGATTGCAGTCTCTGGTCTTGCTTGTTTCCTGGTTGTTGTCTCAATCTGTCTCAGCTCATGTTCATTATTGACCGCTCCTGTTCCACCCTCTGTGATGTAGAGCTCTGTGTAGATCTTATTGAGAAGTGTTGGGTTCCCTTGTTTAGCGATCCCCTCAAAAACACATTGAAACTTCTTCTTTAGATTAGATTTGAGTTCACGTTGGCAAATCACAGCAAGCTCATCTGCATGAAGAAATAACACAGAGGATATTAATATTATGTCTGTTTTAATGCCTACAGTATTGTAGGACTGTTAAAACGTTTTACATTATAATAATTTATTCTCTTAACTGACTGTATAAATGTGTAAATGTTTTCATAATGCATTACAGACTGGTGTGACTGATGATATTATTATTGGTATTATTGATGGTATTATTAATGTTGTCTCTCTCTCTCTCTCTCTCTCTCTCTCTCTCTCTCTCTCTAAATTAATCAGCACAACACATCCCTGCTGCTACTTGATGAGGTCACTAGGTGTTGTGTTAAGGCTGCTACAATATCATTGAGTTACACAGCTACTGTAGATGTATGTAGAAAAGGCCCATGGAGTTGGTGGAATAATCCTTTAATTGCCATTTACTCAGCTGGGCCAGGGGCGCTTTAATTACGTCAGGTGGAAATGTCCGACAGATCTCAACTCCATAAAAGGAGGAAATTGCCATCGCCTGATCTCGCTGCTTTCTCTTCCTTAACTCCATCTGATCCAGAAGTTCTGTGCGTCCATGAATCCACGTAAATAGACCGACTCTTACCTTTCATCTGAATTATCTGTGGCGATCAGGAGAGTGGGCCATTCAGTTACTGTTAATAGTTATTACCGCGGAGCGCGGCTTGGAGCGCAGCTTCAAACATATTGTGTAATGTGAATTGTCAATGGTCATGGCCCTACGGATCCTCATAGGCCAATTATGCAATCGATATGGTTCATGTGTATTGAAATTAATTATATGCACACATGAAGACAATTGAAAGAGTGAAATGAGAAACGTCATTGTTTGCTAACTGATTGACTTTGATAATGGGAATTATAGATTGTATAACCATTCCCTGTTTGTATTCTTTCATGATATATGATAAATAGTTACGAGCCTAAATGACTCGCGGATGATTACTATTGACTTCTTAATGAACTGGACTGTTGAATTCCCTAAATTATGTTAATAATGAATGATATGATTTGATCTTTGATTATGAATTTGATTGGATACATGTTATTTGTTTCCTTTGTGATGCAGCACAGACTACTCAGTAAATATACCACTGTATGGTTAAAGGAATTCCTGCCTCAGTCTCATCCATTCCTCTGTCACCTGACACGTGACCACCAGTTCACCTTCACTGTCAGTCATCCTACCTGTCCAGCTACCCACACAGATTCCACTAATCTTTCAATGGTCCTTCGAGCCGGATGATGACTGAACCAAAGACAGGTGAAAAGGAAATGGAGGCGGAGAGGGAAGAATTGTCTCCACTGGAAGGAAGAAGAGAGGAGGAGAGAGCAGCTGAGGGAAACGTCTTGGAACAAAGGAAATATCCAGGAGCTAAGCCTAAAGCAACAAAGGCTTCATCCTCAACCACCAGCAGCACCAGAATAACCAGGCAAGCACCTGGGTATCTTAAGGATTATGTGGTCGAGTTTCCGACATCAAAGGGCAAGCCCACCAGAGCTCAAAGTGTTGATGGATCAACTATACGTTTCAGCCATCAACCATCCCCTCTGAGCCAAGGACCGGAAACTGCTTTGGAGCAGGAAAGTGGTCTACATGAAGAACCTATGGAGGAGGTAACTCCCACTGCACAGGTCGACCAGCTTCCAGAGGCAGGGTCCGCTCGCCCCTTAACTAATGGGAAATCGTTGAAGCACTCTAGACGGAGTGGGAGTTCGACCAGTGGATACCCCTTTGGAAGTGGCCATGGCAGCCATTTACTAGCCCTCAGCGATTCACAGACCGCTCTCCTACAAGAGAGGATGAAACTATTAGCTTTGGAGGAAAATGAGCGTCAGATTGAGGAGGAACGATGTCACCAATTGGATGTGCAGGCCCGTAGAGCTCTACAGGAACAGGAATTCATTGCCAAGGACCTGGTACAGCAGCGACGGCACCGTCAAGCCAGAAGGGAATTGGAGGAGGCACGGATGGTCTCATCCTTCCTGGAGAGGAACGAACAGGGAGTTGATGTGACCACCCCTCCAGATGGACCTGACCTGTCTGCCTTTCTTTCCCAATCTGCCCCTCTGGTACAGCATGGCACACAGTCCCCGGAGGTCAACAGCCAACACGGAGCACGGGAGACAGGCCGCTCCGCCAACGCCCTCTATGCCAGTGACACAAGTTAGCATTCCTCCATCTGGACAAAGCATCCCTCCTTCGCCTTTCTGCCAATTACCAACCAAGGCAAATCATTCCTTTTGTCCAGGGCCAGGCCAGTCCTCAAACAACAGGTCGGAGGGCTCTCGCCCAATTCCGCCTGCCACAAATGGAGGGTCTGTGACAGTAGGGGACCGGCCCAATGAGGCCACAGTGGGCTCATCAGAAGTCCCGGGTTTATCCTTCACGCAACCAGAAGAGGGAGCCAACATTATGAAACTTCTAGTAGCCTCAGCCTATGGAATTCCCAGACCCAAACTGCCATACTTTGAAAACGGAAAGGAGAGTGAATTTGTCCTTTTGGAAATGGCATTGGAGAGCATATTGGGTATTCACAGTCATCTGTCAGAACGCTACAAATACTAATTACTAATGAATCATTTGAGATTTCCCAGTGCATACAGGCTGGCCCAATCCTTGATGCACTCCGCAACACCATACACTGCAGCTCTCCAGGCCCTGAAGGCGAGATATGGTGAGCCACGTCAGCTAGTCCAGAATGAACTAAACAACATCCTGAACACGTCTCCAATTAAAATGGGAGACCATGCTGCCTTCCAAGAATTCTCCCTGGCTGTCCAATCCCTGACCTCGATGCTCCAATCCGTTGAAGGAGAAGACGGGAACGAGCTGAAATGTGGCTCCCACGTGGACAGGCTTCTTAGCAAACTTCCACTGTACCTCAGAGACAGTTTCATTGAACATTGTTTGAATAAGGGCATCCTGAACAAGGGCTCGAGAAACACCTATGCTTTCAGAGACCTGGCAGCATGGTTGGAGGTGAAGGCAAAGGCGAAGAGCATCGCTCACCAGGCCACAATCTCAGCCATAGCCACCGGGGGAAGGAAGGAGTTTGAACGCCAGGAGGGACAGAAAAGGCCCAATCCCACTAGCATGTACTTAAATAGTGAAGCCGGGGAGGAACCCGGGAAGAAGACCACTCTCAAGAGCAAGAACATCAAGTTCCAGCCTTACTGCCCATATTGCAAGAGTAAGGGACACTTCCTTGGCTCATGCCCCAGGGTAAAAAAGCTCACTCAAACTCAATTAAAGGCCTGGATCACTTCAGGCGAGCGATGCTACAAGTGTGCCCATAGCCATTAGGCGGAGACCTGCACATTGAGGAAACCCTGCAACCGCTGTAAATAAATCCATCTCACCTTGTTGCATGATCTAATTCCCCAAGCAAAGAAGGAGCAGAGTATGCTCATGGTAGGAGCTGCAAAGGAGCTGTACCTCGACCAGCAGAACCGGTCTCCAAGGGTCATGTTGAAGGTGGTCAAGGTCACTCTGCAAAGTGAAGGGAGAAGCCTTGATACATTCGCAGTTCTAGATGATGGGTCAGAAAGAACAATCATTCTCACGGCGGCCACCCGTCAGCTTAACCTGGAAGGGACCCCCGAGACACTTAATCTCAGAACAGTGCGACATGATGTTATCCAAATGAAAGGCTCTGCTGTAACCTTTAGCATTTCACATTCAGGAAACAGGGACGTGGCCTATAACATCACCAATGCCTTCACGGCAGATGGCTTGAATCTTGCAGAGCACTCCTGCCCGGTAAGTGTTCTACAGAAACAATATTCTCATCTACGAGGATTGCTTCTTCCTAACCTGGCCAGAGTAGCACCACTTATCCTGATTGGGTCAGACCACCCACATCTCGTCACCCCGACTGAGCCTATACGAGCTGGACCAGACGGAGGGCCCATTGCTGTCCATACATCCTTTGGTTGGGCTGTGCAAGGTCTATCCCATCTACTTCTCTCCACCCAAGCTGTACAGTCACAGCAAGTCCTCTTCACCAGACGCAATCCAGATGCAGCCACTGACCTCCTTCGGAATGTTGAGATGCTCTGAAAGATGGACACCTTCTCCAACCGGAAGCTACAGGAGGTCACTCGCTCGAAACATGACTCCTATGCATTAGACCTCCTGGAGAAGAGCACCACCACTACTGAAATGGATGGCGTTCGCAGGTATGCAACCCCACTGCTACGGGTGCCCAACCATCCTCCTCTGGCAACCACGACACGGGCTGTACTCCCACTACTGCGTGGAACGGAGCGACGCCTGGTGAAGAATCCTGAGCTTGCAGAAGTTCATAACCGAGAGATTCATAACCTTGTGAAGGCAGGCTACGTCACTGAAGTGACAGCTCATGAAGAGGGAAACGCACTCCGTGAATCCTGGTATCTCCCTCACCATGTTATCCAACAACATGGTGGGAAGTATAGACTTGTCTTCAACTGTTCATTCCAAGCTGCTGGTCAAAGCCTGAATGACTGTCTACTCCCCGGACCAACCTTAGGTCCTTCCTTGCTCGGTGTCCTTCTCCGGTTCCGGCAGCACTCTACAGCCATCAGTGAAGACATCAAAGCCATGTTTCATCAGATTCGTTTACTGCCTTCCGACACCACACTGCTCCGGTTCATATGGCGAGATATGGAATGAGATGCAGAGCCCACAATCTATGAATGGCAGGTACTCCCATTTGGCACCACCTGCAGTCCTTGCTGTGCCATATACGCTCTGCAGAGACACGCATGGGAGCATCCAGACAGTGACCCAGAAGTATTGGATTCAGTGGAAAATGCCTTCTATGTGGATAACTGCTTACAGAGCATCCCATCCACGGCTGAAGCGAAAGCACTCCTTGATAAAGTACGGAATCTCCTTTCCAAAGGGGGATTTGAGGTCTGACAGTGGGCTAGTAACAGAGCGGAGGTTATCCAGCACCTCCCGCCACAAGCTAGGTCCAGTAGCAGTGAACTATGGCTAACGCAGTCTGGTGCTAACCCAGAAGAGCCCACTCTAGGACTGAGGTGGAGCTGCATACCGGATACCCTGGGGTATAAGCACCGCTCATCCCCGAGTACCGAAACCCCCACTCTGCGCACCATCTATCGGACCCTGGCCAGTCAATACGATCCCCTTGGGTATATCCTGCCATACACAACACGGGCCAAAGTCTTAGTCCAGGACCTGTGGCAGACCAAGAGGGACTGGGATGAACCAATCCACCCGGCTGACCTAGTGGAACGATGGATCTGTTGGGAAACAGAGTTAACGGAGCTCTCTGATGTCCAAATGCCAAGATGTTATGTACCATCCTGTGCTGACCAACTGGGATCATGCCTGGAACCACATGTGTTCTGTGACGCTTCGGAGCGAGCTTATGGGGCTGTTTCCTATCTTAGAGTGGAGGATTAGGCAGGCCACACCCATGTCTCCTTTGTCATGGCCAGGTCCAGGGTCGCACCCAAGAAGCAGTTGTCAATGCCTAGGCTGGAACTCAGTGCTGCCCTTTCCGGAGCCCAGTTGGCCTCTACCTTGCGAGCCGAGCTCACCTTGTCAATCCAAAGGGTCATCTACTGGAGTGATTCGACCACTGTATTGACCAGGCTCAAGTCGGAGTCCTGCAGGTATAAGGTGTTTGTCAGAACTCGCATTGCGGAAATCCAAGACCTAACAGAAGTCCAGGACTGGAGGTATGTTGATAGCATAAACAATCCTGCTGATGACATTACTAGAGGTAAAACTCTTCAGGAACTGGCTCAACCCCATCGCTGGAGCTTGGGACCACCATTCTTGTCCCAACCAGAGAACGAGTGGCCGACAGCCCCCAGGTGTACGGCTCCTCCGCAACCAACTGAAGCTCATGAGTTAAGGAGGTCCGCCCAATGCTACAGCATTTCTACGGAACCAACAACGGCTTTCCCTGACCTAACACAATCCCAAACACTGCCGGATCTGATCACCGCCACAAACCAGACCTCCGATGGGGTGGCTTCTATACCCACCTCCCTCGCGGCAGAGATGCTACTCCTCCAGCAAGCACAAGCGGTTAGCTTCCCTGAGGAGTTAAAAGCTCTGAAAGCCGGTAGGGAAGTGGCAAAGGACAGCCGTCTTCTCTCTCTTGCCCCAGAATATGATCCGATCCTTGGAGTGATCAGAGTCGGAGGGAGGCTGCGCCAAGCAGAGGATTTGGACCCAGATGCTATCCACCCAATTATCCTTGACTCCAGACACCCTCTTACCAGGCTCCTCATCAAGAGTTATGATGAGCGGCTTCTCCACCCAGGGCCAGAGAGGGTCTATGGGGAGATGAGGTGGAAGTACTGGATAATTGGAGGACGAGGAGCCATTCGTAAGCACCAATACGCCTGCGTAGAATGTCAGAGATGGCGGGCTGGAGCTACGGTGCCCAAAATGGCAGATATACCCCCTGCTCGCTTGCGCCTCCTTAAACCACCCTTCTGGTCAACAGGAGTAGATTGCTTTGGCCCCTTGATGATCAAGTTAGGTCGTCGCGTGGAAAAGCGCTGGGGTATTCTATTCAAGTGTTTGACAACCAGATGTGTCCACCTGGACCTACTGGAGAGTTTGGATACTGAAGCCTTCCTCATGGCCCTGCGGTGGTTTATCTCCCGATGAGGGAAACCCTACGAGATCCTGGCTGACAGAGGTACGAACTTCAAGGCAGGAGAAGCCAGGTTGGAGGAAGCCTTCCAATACATGGAACCCAGCCTCCAGGATCAGCTGATGGACCAACAAATCTCATTCAAATTTAACCCTCCAGGCGCTCCTCATTTTGGAGGAACTTGGGAGCGAGAGATCAAATCTGTAAAGACGGCCTTACGAATCGTATTAGGGGAACAAACTGTCACGGAAACTGTCTAGAGGACCGTCTTGATAGAGGTGGAAGGGATTCTGAACTCCAAACCCTTGGGATATCTCTCTGCAGACATTGCTGACCCTGATCCGGTTACACCGAATATGCTCTTGATGGGACACCGAGATACGTCACTTCCTCAAGCTATGCTGATACCAACCTCGTAGGCAGACGCCGGTGGCGACACAGCCAAATCTTAGCTGACCATTTTTTGGCCCGATTCATTCGGGATTACCTACCAATTCTACAGCACAGAGGGAAATGGCGGATAGAAATGACCAGCCTGGAAACTGGCCAAGTAGTAATGATGGTGGACCCTCAGCTGCCTCGAGCCTCCTGGCCGGTGGGCCGTATAACTAAGACCATGCCTGGGACCGATGGTCGTATTAGATCAGTGAAGATCCAGGTATGTCCGGCCAGTTGCCCGACTAATTCCTCTCCCTGAGATGACAGAGGACGGGGAGCAATGAGCCTTTTGAGGAGTGTGGAATTTAACAAATTTCCGGGGTGGCTGTAGAAAAGGCCCAGGCCAGCTTCAAACTTATTGTGTACTGTGAATTGTCAATGATCATGGCCCTACGGATCCTCATAGGCCAATTATGCAATCGATATGGTTCATGTGTATTGAAATTAATTATATGCACACATGAAGACAATTGAAAGAGTGAAATGAGAAACGTCATTGTTTGCTAACTGATTGACTTTGATAATGGGGATTATATATTGTATTGTATTCACTGTTTGTATTCTTTCAGGATTTATGATAAATAGTTACGAGCCTAAATGACTCACGGGTTATTACTATTGACTTCTTAATGAACTGGACTGTTGAATTCCCTAAATTATGTTAATAATGAATGATATGATTTGATCTTTGATTATGAATTTGATTGGATACATGTTATTTGTTTCCTTTGTGATGCAGCACAGACGACTCAGTAAATATACCACTTTATGGTTAAAGGAATTCCTGCCTCAGTCTCATCCATTCCTCTGTCACCTGACACGTGACCACCTGTTCAACTTCACTGTCAGTCATCCTACCTGTCCAGCTACCCACACAGATTCCACTAATCTTTCAGCTACTTTAGCTGTACTTTAGCTACATCTTTTAAATGTTATAAAACATCATTCATCAATAGGCAGACAGCTCTTACATTTCTCCAGTGTGTCAGCAAGCTCCTTCTGGTTCATTGTCCTCAGGATGTGCAGTGTCATCTTCAGAACCCCCTCTCTGGCACTGCTCTCCTGCTTCTCATCTTCAGGGTCCACCACTTCCTTATCCTGCTTCTGACTCTCAAAGCCTTCTGGGAGTTCTGGACTAAGAATCCTCTTGAACATCTTCAGCTCGTTCTTCACAAATGTCAAAATTTTCTCTTCAAGCATCTGAAATAAATAAAGTAAATAAGTTAAGCAAGAGAATGAATGCTTTCTCATTAACACATTAATGAATGATTGACAGATCAACTTTACTTGAGGTAAACAAAAAACAATGTACATAACAGGATACACTGAATATGGAGGCCAGGTCTGTTTGATGACTTTGGGAAGACTGACCGCTGAGAATCTCTGACTCTGCTCTCTCCTGTTGGTTTCTGTGGACAAAACATGAGATTACATCTCCTCATCCAGGGAGTTCACACACGCACACACACACACACACACACAGGGAGGGAATATTGTGTTTGCTTAATATTGTTTTAGGACTATGCAAATGGACAAAATGATTAGCCTATGGATTATGAAAACAACAAAAGAAATGGGAAAATGGGACAGGAGAAATGACTAGAGACAGTGTTGTTTAACTCACTGACCATGACCCATGAGTTCTTCTTACCTTTGTTCAGTAGAAAAGTCTCCCTTTCTAAAGTATAGCGGTTGATCCATAGACTCGTCACTCTTCATGGACACACAGCTGGGAACAGGGGAGGCTGCTCTCTTCTGCTTGATTGGGCTTCAACACAACAGAGACAAACATTACATCTCATATTCTCTGAGCTCAGATGGGGAAACATAAGAAGAGTTTCACAAATAGAACTTCCAGACGTTAGTTAATGGCGCGAGCAGTGTCATTATTAATGACTAAATTAATTTAGCGACGCGAGCGTTGTAGTCAGTCTGTCAGCCCCGCTAAAAGGCTGGTGTCGTTACTCTGCCTTCTCCGGGGGCATGTTGAGGTAAATTTACTAACCGGGAGGGTTGAATTATGTAATTTATTGGAGGGCTGGAAGACGCACTCTCAAGGTTGTTTACTCACAATATCAGATATTAAGATGATTTTGATAATGAATGTATACTGAGGTTGAGGTTCTGACTAGTGATTATTTACCCGGGGTTCAATACCTGCTATTGAGGCGCCCTGAAAATAATATTCAAAAATTCGGTACTTGGACACAGCGGGTTTAAACACTAAAGTTACCGTCCATCTAGTGAAGAGAGGAGAACCGGACAGAGTTCCAGTACGCGGACATGAGCAGTGCATCACAATCAACTAAACCCAGTCTTTACAGTGGGTTACATTAGTAATATTCATTTTTTATTATTATGTAAAAACAAACATTCTACGTTTTTTTTTATAACAATATGTTGAGATCTGGGTCCATATCCACAAAGTGTCTCAGAGTAGAAAATTGGTTGTATAAGTGCTGAGAATAAAGACATTTCACACTTATGGGTATAAATTACAATAATAATAATAATAATAATATAGACCTACATGCAACAGTATGTCTTGTGCTTTTGGCAATGATTTATGTATAATAATTATAATAAGTCATACCATGTATGTCTGCATAGCAATTTGTCTTCATTTTGGCAGATTAACTCAGGTTTTCGCCCAGTGGCTAAAGAGATGGTGCTTTGGCCAAAAGGTGGCTGGTTCAAATCCCGGGCCGGGAAAAAAACACTAGAAGTGATCTGATGACTGGAAGGCTGCTTGATTCACATCCTCTAAACATTAACCTTCCGTTGATCAGAACTCTAGAGGTTCTTCTTCACTGAACCCAAAAATATATATAACTTTTATTGATTTCATATTTTAAGGAAGTGATAGAAGCCTTTTTGGCTCTATAAGGAACCTTATTTTCTAAACACGTTTTTCTTTTGATGATTTAATTATCTACATCATGTTATTTCAAGTTCTCCCTTTGGAGCGCAACATCATGTTGTTAAATAATAATCCTAAATTGGGGATATAAATGGGGCATTTGAAGGCGTCTAGGGTGTAATATGTGTTCCATGAAAATGAACATTGTATGCAACGTTGTAGGCAACATTATTGGCAAGGGACTTGATGCCTACTATGCCAAAGCTATTTAGAGTTAAAATGGTGCAAAGAGTGTGTTGATATAATGGTAATATTGTCAAAATTCTGCCTGTAACAACGATCAGAATTGGTTAAAAAAAAACATGCATTCCATTATATTAGGTAATAATTAAGAGATGCATTAAAAAAAATTAAAATATGCATTCCATTTAAGAGTAAGCAAAGTGGTCGAGTCATTTGAAAATTATATCAAATGTCTTACATGACAACGAGTACAGTCAGGGTGCCGTGGAACCCCTGCAGTACCTCCACAGACCCCAGATTGAGAACCCCTGCAGTACCTCCACAGACCCCGGATTGAGAACCCCTGCAGTACCTCCACAGACCCCAGATTGAGAACCCCTGCAGTACCTCAACAGACCCCAGATTGAGTACCCCTGATTTAGCAAATGCTCTTATCCAGAGTGATTTACAGTAAGTGCTTTCATCTTAATTAAGATAGCTACGTGAGTGTGTGTATATATATATATATATACAGTGCCTTTGTAACAGTTGTTAAAGTACTATGTGAATTTCACCAGGTTCATATATCAATATGTTGTGTTGATTTGTTATGCATGCCTGCATCCTGGGAGAAGGGGAGTGTGTACTTACGTTTTGCCCGGCGTGCTCGTGCTCAAATCATTTTGATGCACTGAGAGAGGTAGGCACGCTTTTTCTGTCTTCAGAAAAGTTTGATTCTTTTAAGTACAAAGTCATACACACAATGTTTTGTTCATGAATAATGATGTATATTTAGAGGTTACTCATAAGTGGATGGTATTGTTAAGATGCACTTGTAATTGTACTTTTTAGGATGATATCAACATTCTGAATTCAACATGTGGTTAATAGCTAGCTAAGGTATTAGCAGGCTATTGTATGTGTGAACGATGGCTAGCTCCTCGAATGATCCCAGTCCCTCCTATTGTGCATCTGTTGTAGAAAGAGGCGACGATTCTCAGAACAGATGTGCTCTACAAATGTTTTATTTCCTTTTGGATGCAGGTATGTGGTTTTATCAATGTAAAATATGTTATGTATAATAAGGAGAGAGTGTATTCATTTTTGTATTCCGAAAATCATTTTGATGCACTGAGAGAGAAAGAGGCGACGATTCTCAGAACAGATGTGCTCTACAAATGTTTTATTTCCTTTTGGATGCAGATGCAAGATGCAGAGAGTCAGTTCTGCTTGATTAAAACTACCTGATCTCCAAAGTCCACGTTTATGGTCTCTATCAACCACACACAACGCAGAGTTACAGCGGTGTAGTATAGCACCGGCTACATTGGTGCCTTCTAGACCCGGATTCATCGTTGATCGACGTCAGCTCAATCACCGCGGCGCTGCTGCTCTAGAGACTAATTATATCATTGAGGTACTCTTGCCGCCTTGTGGCAAAAATCGGAACTACAGTCTTTTTTTTTCTGACAACGATGTATTGAGAGCGCTGTTTATCGTTAACCAACATAGAAGTGTGTTCATCAACAGACATTTTAACGTAACTTTAGTGGCATGGCATCTTATAATGGTGATGAACCCAAATTCACTGCTGGGAGGGGGAGGCTTTTCTCATACTCTGATCAAACCCTTGTAAAGTGTGTAGGTGCAGGAGGTTCCCCCATGTTTTTCTCCACAAAACAATTGGATGAAAGCCCTTCATCTAGTGTTAATCCAAATGCCCCTGTAGATGGTCTAGCTGAGCTGGTCACTCAGCTAGCCCGGGAAATAGGGAGCTCCATTAGGGAAGAACTACAGAGTGGCAGGTCCAGTACTTATGAGCCACCAGTAAGTACAGAAAACATAAGTGATCATCATTCAGAGTCAGTAGGATATGTAGATCTCAGTCAAATTAAGTTCATCATGCAATCAGACATAAAGGAACCTCCTACATATAGAGGAGATGGTACAGACAAATGCTCCATTCATGAATGGGAGGAGTTGATGAGAATATACTTGAGGAGGAAGGGATGTCTTGTTGGGGAACAATCAGATGAGTTGATTAGTCGATTATCTGGCAAAGCAAGAGACATGGTAAAGATAAATTTACGCAATGAGACAACAGTTGATCCTACAGAGAAGCCAGAGATTGTATTTGACATTCTGAAACAGAATTTCAGTGAATTGGCCTATTCGTGCATGCCCTTGGCTGATTTTTACAATACTAAACCTGTACCCGGAGAGGCTGTTATGGAGTACTGGGTTCGATTGAACAAGGCTGTAGATGTCGCTGACGAGGGCCTTAAGAGACAAGGTAAGAAGATTGACAGCTCCAACTCTGATGTCGTTAGGATGTTTGTAACATACTGCCCTGACCCCAAACTGGCAGCAGTATTCCAATACAAGTCTGCTGAGAAATGGACTGCGAGTGAAGTACAGGAGAGAATCTATGAACATGAACGCCGCAGGAAGGCCACCATGTGTCAATCTACCACTGTATCCTCAAAGCAAGTAACAGTACATCCCCAGATAACTCCATGTGAAGGCGGGGTCAATGCTGGTACGTGCAGTGACACTTCTCTCACATCAAGCGCCAAACAAGATGGGCAGAGTGCAAGTATCGAGAGACTCATTCACCTGCTTGAACGTACCTTAGAGAAGAGCATACCACCCGTTATGGTTTCACAGACACAGGCCAAGGCACCATCTTTCCCCACCCAGCCCTTCAGGCGTAGGGAATGCAGGGTTTGTGGCTCAACAGATCACTCCACTGTGATACACTGTAGACATGAGAACCTGTGCCTCCTGTGCTTTTCCCCAGATCATTGGAAGTCAAATTGTCCTAAACCGGGGGAACGCTATGCCAATCCCGGTAGTGAGACGCCCACCACAACAGCAGAGAAACTCACCACCACAGCAGCAACCGTTAAACTGACACGCCCACAGGTGAAGGGGGGAAATGTGGGTGTTCAACTGTCTACCCCCAAGAAAGAATTTGATGATCTTGAGAAAACGTATGAGATTTTGTGCTCTGATGCGAAAGAAGGAGAGAAAATTGTTATGTTAGGTTCACAAGAAGTTGAGGCTTTTTCAGATTTGTTTTACACCTCTGTGTCTGTGCATGGGAAAGTGCAGCTTAAGGGCATGCTTGACACTGGGTCTATGGCCTGTACATTAAGTGAACATGCGGAGCAGAGACTTTTGGAAGCAGGTGCCCTTCCTCAGCATTATCAGCCTCCCACAGAGTTAGTATTAGTGGGGTGTGGGGGGAAGAAGACCTCAACAAAGTGTTTCTATGATTTGGAGATGCAAATCTATGGGATTGATGTTAAAGTGCCCACTCTAGTTGTTCCTGGACAGCGTGATGATCTCATCCTGGGATCGAATGTCATTAAGCATCTATTGCATGAGATGAAAGGCACGGATGAATACTGGAAGCTCGTCAACAACATGGATGGCCAGACCCACTCACCAGAGGGTGAGCAGTTTCTGCAGATGATGACAAGTGTCACAAGATGGAAGGGACAGCAAGTCGATGGCAAGATTGGGACAGTGAAGCTCACTCAAGCTGTGACTCTTTCGCCCAAGACGGAACACTTAGTTTGGGGTAAACTTCCTAAAAATGTGGCATTGTCTCCAGGCAGCACTGTAATAGTCGAACCTACCAGGTCAAAGGTCATGCCCAGAAACATACTCGTGGGTAGAGTTATTACACCCATGTGGGGAGATGGCTGGGTCCCTTTAAAGGTAGTAAACTGTTCTGACAAACATCTCACCCTAAGACGTAACATGAAGTTGGCAGATGTGTCTACATGCTTGGCTGTTGAGGATGCAACAATATTTCAGGGCCTTCATGAGGTGAGGAAAACCCCAATGGAACAGAAGCAGGATGACAATGGCTGCCACAATCTGAAACAAAGACTGTCTGATCTAGGATTAGTAGACATTGACATTGATGGATGCCAGGTAGCTGACCATTGGAAGGAAAAGCTTGTGAATACCATCACAAAATATGAAGACATCTTCTCAAGACATAATCTGGACTGCGGAGAAGCCAGGGGTTATGTTCACCGTATCCACCTGGTTGATGACAGACCCTTCCGGCTACCATACAGAAGAGTTCCGCCTGCTCATTACCTGAAGCTGAGGAAGGTATTGACAGATATGGAAGAAGTAGGTCTTATACGCAAGTCAGTTAGTGAGTATGCCTCCCCTTTAGTCATGGTATGGAAGAAAGATGAGGTTCTGAGGTTATGCACTGAGGTCTGAGGTTATGCACTGACTTCAGGTGGATGAATGCACGAACGGTGAAGGACGCTCATCCCCTTCCTCATCAAGCAGATTGCCTCGCAGCCCTTGGTGGCAGTGCATTTTTCAGCACCATGGACTTGACCTCAGGATTTTATAACATTCCAGTTCACGAAGAGGACAAGAAGTACACAGCCTTTACCACACCGATGGGACTTTATGAGTACAATCGCATGCCACAAGGTCTGTGTAACAGCCCGGCCTCTTTCATGAGAATGATGTTGAGTATATTTGGGGACCTAAACTTCTCAAATCTCCTTTGTTACTTAGATGACTTGTTGGTCTTTGCACCCACCGAGGAACAGGCTCTACAGCGACTTGAAGTTGTGTTTAGCCGTCTAAGAGCCAACAATCTCAAGCTAGCACCCAAAAAATGCCACTTTCTACGAAGAACAGTGAAATTCCTCGGACATATCATTAAAGAGGACGGTGTGTCAGTGGATCCTGAGAAGGTGGAGGCCATTGCCAAGATGAGCCAAGCTCAGCTGATGGAGGCAGATGGATGCACTCCCTCTGCTCGGAGGCTGAAATCCTTCTTGGGTATGGTATTATATTACCAGCACTTCATTCCTGACTGTTCTGCTATAGCCAGACCTTTGTTTGCACTCACTGGGGGTCAAAAGAGAAGAGGAAGAGATGGGAAGAAGGGCAACAGTGGGATTTTCCGGAAGCTGACGCTATCGGATTGGACTGAGGAGTGTGTCGTTGCATTCCAGAAGCTGAAGGATGCTCTTTTGAATTGTGTCATGCTAGCTCACCCTGATTTCGAGAGGCCGTTCATTCTCTTCACTGACGCTTCCTTGGATGGTCTTGGGGCTGTGCTTTGCCAAGTACCTGAAGGTGAAGATAAGGCAAGGCCCATAGCATTTGCGAGCAAGACACTGAGTAAGTCGCAGAGAAGGTACCCGGCACACAGACTTGAATTTCTAGCACTGAAATGGAGTGTGTGTGAGAAATTCAGTCACTGGCTTAAGGGGCACGAGTTCACTGTCTGGACAGATAGTAACCCGTTAACCTCTTAGATCTCTAGGGGCGCTATTTCATTTTTGGATAAAAAACGTTCCCGTTTTAAGCGCGATATTTTGTCACGAAAAGATGCTCGACTATGCATATTCTTGACAGTTTTGGAAATAAAACACTCTGAAGTTTCAGAATCTGCAAAGATTTTGTCTGTAAGTGCCCCAGAACTCATTCTACAGGCGAAACCAAGATGATGCATCACCCAGGAATTAGCAGAATTTCTGAAGCTCTGTTTTCCATTCTCTCCTTATATGGCTGTGATTGCGCAACGAATGAGCCTACACTTTCTGTCGTTCGCCCAAGGTCTTAGCAGCATTGTGACGTATTTGTAGGCATATCATTGGAAGATTGACCATAAGAGACTACATTTTCCAAGTGTCCGCCTGGTGTCCTGCGTCGAATTCGGTGCGCAACTGCCAGCTGCTTCCACTTTACCATTTGATTCAGGGGAGAAAGCATGTGTCCAAGAACGATGTATCAATGAAGAGATATGTGAAAAACACCTTGATGATTGATTCTAAACAACGTTTGCCATGTTTTCAGTCGATATTATGGAGTTAATTTGGAAAAAAGTTCGCGTTTTGAGGACTGAATTTTCGTTTTTTTTTTGGTAGCCAAATGTGATGTATAAAACGGAGCTATTTCTAATACACAAAGAATCTTTTTGGAAAAACTGAGCATCTGCTATCCAACTGAGAGTATCCTCATTGAAAACATCAGAAGTTCTTCAAAGGTAAATGATTTTATTTGAAGGCTTTTATGTTTTTGTTGAAATGTTGCGTGCTGGATGCTAACGCTAATGCTAACGCTAAATCCTTTGTTTGCTAGCTACTGTTACACAAATTATTGTTTTCCTATGGTTGAGAAGCATATTTTGAAAATCTGAGATGACAGTTTTGTTTACAAAAGGCTAAGCTTGCGAGATGGCATATTTATTTCATTTCATTTGCGATTTTCATGAATAGTTAACGTTGCGTTATGGTAATGAGCTTGAGGCTGTAGTCACGATACCGGATCCGGGTTTGGGAGATCAGAGAGGTTAACATACATCATGACAAAACCCAAGCTGGACGCTTGCGAGCAAAGATGGGTTGCCAACCTGGCACCGTACAACTTTGATTTGAAGCGTATCCCAGGCAGCAAGAATATAGTAGCAGATGCACTGAGCCGCGATCCCTTTGCAGTGACTGTCGCGCAGAGACTGATGAGGGAGTCCTACCTAGCACTTCTGTCTGAGGCTGTTGGTACACTGAATGATGATGTCCAAGATGCCTTCCGTTGGGCTTCTTATCCCCAGGAGATAACCTCTTTGACCACTGCTGAAGTGAAGGCCATATGTCAGCTCCATATTGACTGGGAATGTTCAATGGAGATGCAAGCAATCCAGCTTGGTTCCAACACCCAACGGCTGCTTTCTCCTGGTATTGACACTTTGCCTGAACTCTCGCACGAGGAACTTCGAGATCTCCAGCTGCAAGACTCTGTGACTTCCAAGGTCATCCCTTTCGTCTTCAATAAGAAACGGCCCACCAGACGAGATCGATACAGTGTTTCTTCTAAAGTGTTGTTGCTGATGAAACAGTGGGATCGCTTGATCCTAAGAGAGGGAGTTCTGTATCGTGTCATTAAGGAGAGTCACACAAACCGGAGAAGGTTCCAGTATGTCTTGCCAGAGGTGTTGAGACTCAAAGCGATGACTGGCATTCACGACCTTGCAGGACATCAAGGCCAAGCTAGAACTCTAGCTCTGGCCAGGCAGAGATTTTTCTGGCCTGCAATGGAGAGAGACATCAAGGAGTATGTTCGCTGCTGCCAGAGATGCGTTCTAGCAAAGACACCAGAGCCAGCGGCTAGAGCCCCGTTAGAGAGCATCAAAACTTGCTCTCCCATGGAGTTGGTGTGTTTGGATTTTTGGACAGCGGAAGACAGTAAGAAGAACTCAGTTGATGTTCTGGTGGTGACTGACCACTTCACTAAACTTGCCCATGTATGGCCATGCAGAAACCAGACAGCCAAGCAAGTAGCTCGTAAACTGTGGGATCATGTCTTCTGTGTCTACGGCTTTGCATCAAGGATCCATACTGATCAAGGCGCAAATTTTGAGAGTGAGCTAATAGCAGAACTGCTTAAGCTCTCTGGTGTCCAAAAGTCAAGAACCACAGCATATCACCCAATGGGGAATGGAGAAACTGAACGCTTCAACAGGACTTTAGGTAGCATGCTCAGGAGTCTGCCCTTGAAAACCAAAGAACATTGGCCTGAACAAATCCAGTCATTAACATTTGCCTACAATGCCACTGTTCACGAGACTACGGGCTATGCTCAATTCTTTCTCATGTTTGGTAGAGTCCCTCGGCTACCAGTGGATGTTATGTTCCACAATGTTTTGGATGACTCCAGTGTTGTGGATTGCAACAAGTATGTCGAGACTCTGATCACTGGGCTGAAGGAAGCTATGAGTGTTGCCCAAAGGCACACTGACAAGCAACAGAGACGACAAGGTCGGGAGTATGACAAGCGGGTTAAAGGCATCGGTTTGTCCATGGGGGATCGTGTCCTCATCGCCAACAAGGGTGAAAGGGGCCGCCGCAAGTTGGCTGACAAGTGGAACCCCGAGATTTTCACAGTGACTTCAGTCAATCCACAAACTCACACGTACATAATCCAAGATCGTTATGGTAGAGAGAAAGTGGTTCACAGGAATCTACTGCTGCAGGTGAATTTCCTGCCATTTGAAATTGATGATTCAGTACACTTCAATGACAGTGATGCTGCAGGGCCTTCAATCAATGTAGATGCAGGAGAGGCCACCCACTCCGGCGATGGACTGGACAGGGAAGACATGGAGGACTCTGGGGAGGAAAGTGCATCCTGGCTGGCGGAGGATTCAAGCGATTACTCCGAACTCTGGACATCGGATGGAAAGTCAGAGCCAGAAGAACCTTGTTTTCTTGAGGAAAATGACCGGGGAAGCACCTCTGAGATTCTGGAGCTGATTCCTTCAAACTCACCTCTGATCAATGATCTAAGGCCAGAGCCACCGTTAGTTACTATGGCCCCTAGCCCAGTGGCAGGTCGCACAAGGGCGGGGAGGGTAGTTAAACCAGTAAAGAGACTAATAGAGTCAACCCACCAGAAGGTGTAAGTTTAACATAGTACAGAGATGGTTTAGTACAGGATTTTTTTTTAAGGCTAAGAATGTAGATATAGTGTAAGAGGCACTATGCATCTAGGGGCAGTTGAAGGCCTGACCAACTTTCACTTGCCCTGAACCCTATGGGTAGCTTTGAGCTGAATTCAGAATTAAGCCTTGAGCTTGGTAGGTTATTTTGTTGTTTTACAAGGTTGGTGAAATTCAGGAGGGGTGAATGTAACAGTTGTTAAAGTACTATGTGAATTTCACCAGGTTCATATATCAATATGTTGTGTTGATTTGTTATGCATGCCTGCATCCTGGGAGAAGGGGAGTGTGTACTTACGTTTTGCCCGGCGTGCTCGTGCTCAAATCATTTTGATGCACTGAGAGAGGTAGGCACGCTTTTTCTGTCTTCAGAAAAGTTTGATTCTTTTAAGTACAAAGTCATACACACAATGTTTTGTTCATGAATAATGATGTATATTTAGAGGTTACTCATAAGTGGATGGTATTGTTAAGATGCACTTGTAATTGTACTTTTTAGGATGATATCAACATTCTGAATTCAACATGTGGTTAATAGCTAGCTAAGGTATTAGCAGGCTATTGTATGTGTGAACGATGGCTAGCTCCTCGAATGATCCCAGTCCCTCCTATTGTGCATCTGTTGTAGAAAGAGGCGACGATTCTCAGAACAGATGTGCTCTACAAATGTTTTATTTCCTTTTGGATGCAGATGCAAGATGCAGAGAGTCAGTTCTGCTTGATTAAAACTACCTGATCTCCAAAGTCCACGTTTATGGTCTCTATCAACCACACACAACGCAGAGTTACAGCGGTGTAGTATAGCCCCGGCTACACCTTGCGAAAGTATTCGGCCCCCTTGAACTTTGCGACCTTTTGCCACATTTCAGGCTTCAAACATAAAGATATAAAACTGTATTTTTTTGTGAAGAATCAACAACAAGTGGGACACAATCATGAAGTGGAAAGACATTTATTGGATATTTCAAACTTTTTTAACAAATCAAAAACTGAAAAATTGGGCGTGCAAAATTATAGTAGTGGGTTGTTAGTGATATGTAGATGTTATATTATGTAAAGTAGACTAGGTTATAATGTATAGTAGTGGGTTGTTAGTGGTATGTAGATGTCATATTATATTATGTAAAGTAGACTAGGTTATAATGTAGAGTAGTGGGTTGTTAGTGATATGTAATATTATGTAAGGTAGACTAAGTTATAATGTGTAGTAGTGGGTTGTTAGTGATATGTTATATTATATTAAATAGACTAGGTTATAATGTACAGTAGTGGGTTGTTAGTGATATATAGATGTTAAATTATGTAAAGTAGACTATGTCATAATGTATAGTAGTGGGTTGTTAGTGATATGTTATATTATATTAAATAGACTAGGTTATAATGTATAGTAGTGGGTTGTTAGTGATATATAGATGTTAAATTATGTAAAGTAGACTAGGTTATAATGTATAGTAGTGGGTTGTTAGTGATATGTAGATGTTATATTATGTAAAGTAGACTAGGTTATAATGTATAGTAGTGGTTTGTTAGTGATATATAGATGTTAAATTATGTAAAGTCGACTTGGTTATAATGTATAGTTATGGGTTGTTAGTGATATGTTATATTATGTAAAGTAGACTATGTTATAATGTAAAGTAGTGGGTTGTTAGAGATATGTAGATATTATATTATGTAAAGTAGACTAGGTTATAATGTATAGTAGTGGTTTGTTAGTGATATATAGATGTTAAATTATGTAAAGTCGACTTGGTTATAATGTATAGTTGTGGGTTGTTAGTGATATGTTATATTATGTAAAGTAGACTAGGTTATAATGTATAGTAGTGGGTTGTTAGTGATATGTTATATTATGTAAGGTAGACTAGGTTATAATGTATAGTAGTGGGTTGTTAGTGATATGTAGATGTTATATTATGTAAAGTAGACTAGGTTATAATGTATAGTAGTGGGTTGTTAGTGATATGTTATATTATGTAAAGTAGACTAGGTTATAATGTATAGTAGTGGGTTGTTAGTAATGTGTTATATTATATAAAGTAGACTAGGTTATAATGTGTAGTAGTGGGTTGTTAGTGATATGTTATAGTATGTAAAGTAGGCTAGGTTATAATGTATAGTAGTGGGATGTTAGTGATATGTAGATGTTATATTATGTAAAGTAGACTAGGTTATAATGTATAGTAGTGGGTGGTTAGTGATATGTTATATTATGTAAAGTAGACTAGGTTATAATGTATATTAGTGGGTTGTTAGTGAAATGTAGATGTTATATTATGTAAAGTAGACTAGGTTATAATGTAGAGTAGTGGGTTGTTAGTGATATGTAGATGTTATATTATATTATGTAATGTAGACTCGGTTATAATGTATAGAAGTGGGTTGTTAGTGATATGTTCTATTATGTAAAGTAGACTAGGTTATAATGTATAGAAGTGGGTTGTTAGTGATATGTTATATTATATTAAATAGACTAGGTTATAATGTACAGTAGTGGGTTGTTAGTGATATATAGATGTTAAATTATGTAAAGTAGACTAGGTTATAATGTATAGTAGTGGGTTGTTAGTGATATGTTATATTATGTAAAGTAGACTAGGTTATAATGTATAGTAGTGGGTTGTTAGTAATGTGTTATATTATATAAAGTAGACTAGGTTATAATGTGTAGTAGTGGGTTGTTAGTGATATGTTATAGTATGTAAAGTAGGCTAGGTTATAATGTATAGTAGTGGGATGTTAGTGATATGTAGATGTTATATTATGTAAAGTAGACTAGGTTATAATGTATAGTAGTGGGTGGTTAGTGATATGTTATATTATGTAAAGTAGACTAGGTTATAATGTATATTAGTGGGTTGTTAGTGAAATGTAGATGTTATATTATGTAAAGTAGACTAGGTTATAATGTATAGTAGTGGGTTGTTAGTGATATGTAGATGTTATATTATGTAAAGTAGACTAGGTTATAATGTATAGTAGTGGGTTGTTAGTGATATGTAGATGTTATATTATGTAAAGTAGACTAGGTTATAATGTATAGTAGTGGGTTGTTAGTGATATGTAGATGTTATATTATGTAATGTAGACTAGGTTATAATGTATAGTAGTGGTTTGTTAGTGATATGTTATATTATGTAAATTAGACTAGGTTATAATGTATAGTAGTGGGTTGTTAGTGATATGTTATATTATGTAAAGTAGACTATGTTATAATGTATGGTAGTGGGTTGTTAGTGATATATAGATGTTAAATTATGTAAAGTAGACTAGGTTATAATGTATAATAGTGGGTTGTTAGTGATATGTAGATGTTATATTATGTAAAGTAGACTAGGTTATAATGTATAGTAGTGGGTTGTTAGTGGTATGTAGATGTCATATTATATTATGTAAAGTAGACTAGGTTATAATGTAGAGTAGTGGGTTGTTAGTGATATGTTATATTATGTAAGGTAGACTAAGTTATAATGTCTAGTAGTGGGTTGTTAGTGATATGTTATATTATATTAAATAGACTAGGTTATAATGTACAGTAGTGGGTTGTTAGTGATATATAGATGTTAAATTATGTAAAGTTGACTATGTCATAATGTATAGTAGTGGGTTGTTAGTGATATGTTATATTATATTAAATAGACTAGGTTATAATGTATAGTAGTGGGTTGTTAGTGATATATAGATGTTAAATTATGTAAAGTAGACTAGGTTATAATGTGTAGTAGTGGGTTGTTAGTGATATGTTATAGTATGTAAAGTAGGCTAGGTTATAATGTATAGTAGTGGGATGTTAGTGATATGTAGATGTTATATTATGTAAAGTAGACTAGGTTATAATGTATAGTAGTGGGTGGTTAGTGATATGTTATATTATGTAAAGTAGACTAGGTTATAATGTATAGTAGTGGGTTGTTAGTGATATGTAGATGGTATATTATGTAAAGTAGACTAGGTTATAATGTATAGTAGTGGGTTGTTAGTGATATGTTATATTATGTAAAGTAGACTAGGTTATAATGTATAGTAGTGGGTTGTTAGTAATGTGTTATATTATATAAAGTAGACTAGGTTATAATGTGTAGTAGTGGGTTGTTAGTGATATGTTATAGTATGTAAAGTAGGCTAGGTTATAATGTATAGTAGTGGGATGTTAGTGATATGTAGATGTTATATTATGTAAAGTAGACTAGGTTATAATGTATAGTAGTGGGTGGTTAGTGATATGTTATATTATGTAAAGTAGACTAGGTTATAATGTATATTAGTGGGTTGTTAGTGAAATGTAGATGTTATATTATGTAAAGTAGACTAGGTTATAATGTAGAGTAGTGGGTTGTTAGTGATATGTAGATGTTATATTATATTATGTAATGTAGACTCGGTTATAATTTATAGAAGTGGGTTGTTAGTGATATGTTATATTTTGTAAAGTAGACTAGGTTATAATGTATAGAAGTGGGTTGTTAGTGATATGTTATATTATATTAAATAGACTAGGTTATAATGTACAGTAGTGGGTTGTTAGTGATATATAGATGTTAAATTATGTAAAGTAGACTAGGTTATAATGTATAGTAGTGGGTTGTTAGTGATATGTTATATTATGTAAAGTAGACTAGGTTATAATGTATAGTAGTGGGTTGTTAGTGATATATAGATGTTAAATTATGTAAAGTAGACAAGGTATAATGTATAGTAGTGGGTTGTTAGTGATATGTAGATGTTATATTATGTAAAGTAGACTAGGTTATAATGTATAGCAGTGGGTTGTTAGTGATATGTAGATGTTATATTATGTAAAGTAGACTAGGTTATAATGTATAGTAGTGGGTTGTTAGTGATATGTTATATTATGTCATGTAGACTCGGTTATAATGTGTAGTAGTGGGTTGTTAGTGATATGTTATATTATATAAAATAGACTAGGTTATAATGTTTAGTAGTGGGTTGTTAGTGATATGAAGATGTTATATTATGTAAAGTAGACTAGGTTATAATGTTTTGTAGTGGGTTGTTAGTGACATGTTATATTATGTAAAGTAGACTAGGTTATAATGTATAGTAGTGGGTTGTTAGTGATATGTAGATGTTATTTTATGTAAAGTAGACTAGGTTATAATGTATAGTAGTGGGTTGTTAGTGATATGTAGATGTTATATTATGTAAAGTAGACTAGGTTATAATGTATAGTAGTGGGTTGTTAGTGATATGTAGATGTTATATTATGTAATGTAGACTAGGTTATAATGTATAGTAGTGGTTTGTAAGTGATATGTTATATTATGTAAATTAGACTAGGTTATAATGTATAGTAGTGGGTTGTTAGTGATATGTAGATGTTATATTATGTAAAGTAGACTAGGTTATAATGTATAGCAGTGGGTTGTTAGTGATATGTAGATGTTATATTATGTAAAGTAGACTAGGTTATAATGTATAGTTGTGGGTTGTTAGTGATATGTTATATTATGTAAAGTAGACTATGTTATAATGTAAAGTAGTGGGTTGTTAGTGATATGTAGATGTTATATTATGTAAAGTAGACTAGGTTATAATGTATAGTAGTGGGTTGTTAGTGATATGTTATATTATGTAAAGTAGACTAGGTTATAATGTATAGTAGTGGGTTGTTAGTGATAAGTTATATTATATAAAGTAGACTAGGTTATAATGTATAGTAGTGGGTTGTTAGTGATATGCAGATGTTATATTATGTAAAGTAGACTAGGTTATAATGTATAGCAGTGGGTTGTTTGTGATATGAAGATGTTATATTATGTAAAGTAGACTAGGTTATAATGTATAGTAGTGGGTTGTTAGTGATATGTTATATTATGTAAAGTAGAATAGGTTATAATGTATAGCAGTGGGTTGTTAGTGATATGTAGATGTTATGTTATGTAAAGTAGACTAGGTTATAATGTATAGTAGTGGGTTGTTAGTGATATGCAGATGTTATATTATGTAAAGTAGACTAGGTTATAATGTATAGCAGTGGGTTGTTTGTGATATGAAGATGTTATATTATGTAAAGTAGACTATGTTATAATGTATAGCAGTGGGTTGTTAGTGATATGTAGATGTTATATTATGTAAAGTAGACTAGGTTATAATGTATAGTAGTGGGTTGTTAGTGATATGTTATATTATGTAAAGTAGAATAGGTTATAATGTATAGCAGTGGGTTGTTAGTGATATGTAGATGTTATATTATATAAAGTAGACTAGGTTATAATGTATAGTAGTGGGTTGTTAGTGATATGTAGATGTTATATTATGTAAAGTAGACTAGGTTATAATGTATAGTAGTGGGTTGTTAGTGGTATGTAGATGTCATATTATATTATGTAAAGTAGACTAGGTTATAATGTAGAGTAGTGGGTTGTTAGTGATATGTAGATGTTATTTTATGTAAAGTAGACTAGGTTATAATGTATAGTAGTGGGTTGTTAGTGATATGTAGATGTTATATTATGTAAAGTAGACTAGGTTATAATGTATAGTAGTGGGTTGTTAGTGATATGTAGATGTTATATTATGTAATGTAGACTAGGTTATAATGTATAGTAGTGGTTTGTAAGTGATATGTTATATTATGTAAATTAGACTAGGTTATAATGTATAGTAGTGGGTTGTTAGTGATATGTAGATGTTATATTATGTAAAGTAGACTAGGTTATAATGTATAGCAGTGGGTTGTTAGTGATATGTAGATGTTATATTATGTAAAGTAGACTAGGTTATAATGTATAGTTGTGGGTTGTTAGTGATATGTTATATTATGTAAAGTAGACTATGTTATAATGTAAAGTAGTGGGTTGTTAGTGATATGTAGATGTTATATTATGTAAAGTAGACTAGGTTATAATGTATAGTAGTGGGTTGTTAGTGATATGTTATATTATGTAAAGTAGACTAGGTTATAATGTATAGTAGTGGGTTGTTAGTGATAAGTTATATTATATAAAGTAGACTAGGTTATAATGTATAGTAGTGGGTTGTTAGTGATATGCAGATGTTATATTATGTAAAGTAGACTAGGTTATAATGTATAGCAGTGGGTTGTTTGTGATATGAAGATGTTATATTATGTAAAGTAGACTAGGTTATAATGTATAGTAGTGGGTTGTTAGTGATATGTTATATTATGTAAAGTAGAATAGGTTATAATGTATAGCAGTGGGTTGTTAGTGATATGTAGATGTTATGTTATGTAAAGTAGACTAGGTTATAATGTATAGTAGTGGGTTGTTAGTGATATGCAGATGTTATATTATGTAAAGTAGACTAGGTTATAATGTATAGCAGTGGGTTGTTTTTAATATGAAGATGTTATATTATGTAAAGTAGACTATGTTATAATGTATAGCAGTGGGTTGTTAGTGATATGTAGATGTTATATTATGTAAAGTAGACTAGGTTATAATGTATAGTAGTGGGTTGTTAGTGATATGTTATATTATGTAAAGTAGAATAGGTTATAATGTATAGCAGTGGGTTGTTAGTGATATGTAGATGTTATATTATGTAAAGTAGACTAGGTTATAATGTATAGTAGTGGGTTGTTAGTGATATGTAGATGTTATATTATGTAAAGTAGACTAGGTTATAATGTATAGTAGTGGGTTGTTAGTGGTATGTAGATGTCATATTATATTATGTAAAGTAGACTAGGTTATAATGTAGAGTAGTGGGTTGTTAGTGATATGTTATATTATGTAAAGTAGACTCAGTTATAATGTATAGAGGTGGGTTGTTAGTGATATGTTATATTATGTAAGGTAGACTAGGTTATAATGTGTAGTAGTGGGTTGTTAATGATATGTTATATTATATTAAATAGACTAGGTTATAATGTACAGTAGTGGGTTGTTAGTGATATATAGATGTTAAATTATGTAAAGTAGACTATGTCATAATGTATAGTAGTGGGTTGTTAGTGATATGTTATATTATATTAAATAGACTAGGTTATAATGTATAGTAGTGGGTTGTTAGTGATATATAGATGTTAAATTATGTAAAGTAGACTAGGTTATAATGTATAGTAGTGGGTTGTTAGTGATATATAGATGTTAAATTATGTAAAGTAGACTAGGTTATAATGTATAGTAGTGGGTTGTTAGTGATATGTAGATGTTATATTATGTAAAGTAGACTAGGTTATAATGTATAGTAGTGGGTTGTTAGTGATATATAGATGTTAAATTATGTAAAGTCGACTTGGATATAATGTATAGTAGTGGTTTGTTAGTGATATGTTATATTATGTAAATTAGACTAGGTTATAATGTATAGTAGTGGGTTGTTAGTGATATGTAGATGTTATATTATGTAAAGTAGACTAGGTTATAATGTATAGCAGTGGGTTGTTTGTGATATGAAGATGTTATATTATGTAAAGTAGACTAGGTTATAATGTATAGCAGTGGGTTGTTAGTGATATGTAGATGTTATATTATGTAAAGTAGACTAGGTTATAATGTATAGTTGTGGGTTGTTAGTGATATGTTATATTATGTAAAGTAGACTATGTTATAATGTAAAGTAGTGGGTTGTTAGTGATACGTAGATGTTATATTATGTAAAGTAGACTAGGTTATAATGTATAGTAGTGGGTTGTTAGTGATTTGTAGATGTTATATTATGTAAAGTAGACTAGGTTATAATGTATAGTAGTGGGATGTTAGTGATATGTTATATTATGTAAAGTAGACTAGGTTATAATGTATAGTAGTGGGTTGTTAGTGATATGTTATATTATGTAAAGTAGACTATGTTATAATGTATGGTAGTGGGTTGTTAGTGATATATAGATGTTAAATTATGTAAAGTAGACTAGGTTATAATGTATAATAGTGGGTTGTTAGTGATATGTAGATGTTATATTATGTAAAGTAGACTAGGTTATAATGTATAGAAGTGGGTTGTTAGTGATATGTTATATTATATTAAATAGACTAGGTTATAATGTATAGTAGTGGGTTGTTAGTGATATATAGATGTTAAATTATGTAAAGTAGACAAGGTATAATGTATAGTAGTGGGTTGTTAGTGATATGTACATGTTATATTATGTAAAGTAGACTAGGTTATAATGTAGAGTAGTGGGTTGTTAGTGATATGTAGATGTTATATTATATTATGTAAAGTAGACTAGGTTATAATGTAGAGTAGTGGGTTGTTAGTGATATGTTATATTATGTAATGTAGACTCGGTTATAATGTATAGAAGTGGGTTGTTAGTGATATGTTATATTATGTAAGGTAGACTAGGTTATAATGTGTAGTAGTGGGTTGTTAGTGATATGTTATATTATATAAAATAGACTAGGTTATAATGTTTAGTAGTGGGTTGTTAGTGATATGAAGATGTTATATTATGTAAAGTAGACTAGGTTATAATGTTTTGTAGTGGGTTGTTAGTGATATGTTATATTATGTAAAGTAGACTAGGTTATAATGTATAATAGTGGGTTGTTAGTGATATGTAGATGTTATATTATGTAAAGTAGACTAGGTTATAATGTATAGTAGTGGGTTGTTAGTGATATGTAGATGTTATATTATGTAAAGTAGACTAGGTTATAATGTATAGTAGTGGGTTGTTAGTGATATGTAGATGTTATATTATGTAATGTAGACTAGGTTATAATGTATAGTAGGGGTTTGTTAGTGATATGTTATATTATGTAAATTAGACTAGGTTATAATGTATAGTAGTGGGTTGTTAGTGATATGTTATATTATGTAAAGTAGACTAGGTTATAATGTATAGAAGTGGGTTGTTAGTGATATGTTATATTATGTAAAGTAGACTATGTTATAATGTAAAGTAGTGGGTTGTTAGAGATATGTAGATGTTATATTATGTAAAGTAGACTAGGTTATAATGTATAGTAGTGGTTTGTTAGTGATATATAGATTTAAAATTATGTAAAGTCGACTTGGTTATAATGTATAGTTGTGGGTTGTTAGTGATATGTTATATTATGTAAAGTAGACTAGGTTATAATGTATAGTAGTGGGTTGTTAGTGATATGTAGATGTTATATTATGTAAAGTAGACTAGGTTATAATGTATAGTAGTGGGTTGTTAGTGATATGTAGATGTTATATTATGTAAAGTAGACTAGGTTATAATGTATAGTAGTGGGTTGTTAGTGATATGTTATATTATGTAAAGTAGACTAGGTTATAATGTATAGTAGTGGGTTGTTAGTAATGTGTTATATTATATAAAGTAGACTAGGTTAGAATGTGTAGTAGTGGGTTGTTAGTGATATGTTATAGTATGTAAAGTAGGCTAGGTTATAATGTATAGTAGTGGGATGTTAGTGATATGTAGATGTTATATTATGTAAAGTAGACTAGGTTATAATGTATAGTAGTGGGTGGTTAGTGATATGTTATATTATGTAAAGTAGACTAGGTTATAATGTATATTAGTGGGTTGTTATTGAAATGTAGATGTTATATTATGTAAAGTAGACTAGGTTATAATGTAGAGTAGTGGGTTGTTAGTGATATGTAGATGTTATATTATATTATGTAATGTAGACTCGGTTATAATTTATAGAAGTGGGTTGTTAGTGATATGTTATATTATGTAAAGTAGACTAGGTTATAATGTATAGAAGTGGGTTGTTAGTGATATGTTATATTATATTAAATAGACTAGGTTATAATGTACAGTAGTGGGTTGTTAGTGATATATAGATGTTAAACTATGTAAAGTAGACTAGGTTATAATGTATAGTAGTGGGTTGTTAGTGATATGTTATATTATGTAAAGTAGACTAGGTTATAATGTATAGTAGTGGGTTGTTAGTGATATATAGATGTTAAATTATGTAAAGTAGACAAGGTATAATGTATAGTAGTGGGTTGTTAGTGATATGTAGATGTTATATTATGTAAAGTAGACTAGGTTATAATGTAGAGTAGTGGGTTGTTAGTGATATGTTATATTATGTCATGTAGACTCGGTTATAATGTATAGAAGTGGGTTGTTAGTGATATGTTATATTATGTAAGGTAGACTCGGTTATAACGTGTAGTAGTGGGTTGTTAGTGATATGTTATATTATATAAAATAGACTAGGTTATAATGTTTAGTAGTGGGTTGTTAGTGATATGAAGATGTTATATTATGTAAAGTAGACTAGGTTATAATGTATAGCAGTGGGTTGTTTGTGATATGAAGATGTTATATTATGTAAAGTAGACTATGTTATAATGTATAGCAGTGGGTTGTTAGTGATATGTAGATGTTATATTATGTAAAGTAGACTAGGTTATAATGTATAGTAGTGGGTTGTTAGTGATATGTTATATTATGTAAAGTAGACCATGTTATAATGTAAAGTAGTGGGTTGTTAGTGATACGTAGATGTTATATTATGTAAAGTAGACTAGGTTATAATGTATAGCAGTGGGTTGTTTGTGATATGAAGATGTTATATTATGTAAAGTAGAATAGGTTATAATGTATAGCAGTGGGTTGTTAGTGATATGTAGATGTTATATTATGTAAAGTAGACTAGGTTATAATGTATAGTAGTGGGTTGTTAGTGATATGTAGATGTTATATTATGTAAAGTAGACTAGGTTATAATGTATAGTAGTGGGTTGTTAGTGGTATGTAGATGTCATATTATATTATGTAAAGTAGACTAGGTTATAATGTAGAGTAGTGGGTTGTTAGTGATATGTTATATTATGTAAAGTAGACTCAGTTATAATGTATAGAGGTGGGTTGTTAGTGATATGTTATATTATGTAAGGTAGACTAGGTTATAATGTGTAGTAGTGGGTTGTTAGTGATATGTTATATTATATTAAATAGACTAGGTTATAATGTACAGTAGTGGGTTGTTAGTGATATATAGATGTTAAATTATGTAAAGTAGACTATGTCATAATGTATAGTAGTGGGTTGTTAGTGATATGTTATATTATATTAAATAGACTAGGTTATAATGTATAGTAGTGGGTTGTTAGTGATATATAGATGTTAAATTATGTAAAGTAGACTAGGTTATAATGTATAGTAGTGGGTTGTTAGTGATATATAGATGTTAAATTATGTAAAGTAGACTAGGTTATAATGTATAGTAGTGGGTTGTTAGTGATATGTAGATGTTATATTATGTAAAGTAGACTAGGTTATAATGTATAGTAGTGGGTTGTTAGTGATATATAGATGTTAAATTATGTAAAGTCGACTTGGATATAATGTATAGTAGTGGTTTGTTAGTGATATGTTATATTATGTAAATTAGACTAGGTTATAATGTATAGTAGTGGGTTGTTAGTGATATGTAGATGTTATATTATGTAAAGTAGACTAGGTTATAATGTATAGCAGTGGGTTGTTTGTGATATGAAGATGTTATATTATGTAAAGTAGACTAGGTTATAATGTATAGCAGTGGGTTGTTAGTGATATGTAGATGTTATATTATGTAAAGTAGACTAGGTTATAATGTATAGTTGTGGGTTGTTAGTGATATGTTATATTATGTAAAGTAGACCATGTTATAATGTAAAGTAGTGGGTTGTTAGTGATACGTAGATGTTATATTATGTAAAGTAGACTAGGTTATAATGTATAGTAGTGGGTTGTTAGTGATTTGTAGATGTTATATTATGTAAAGTAGACTAGGTTATAATGTATAGTAGTGGGATGTTAGTGATATGTTATATTATGTAAAGTAGACTAGGTTATAATGTATAGTAGTGGGTTGTTAGTGATATGTTATATTATGTAAAGTAGACTATGTTATAATGTATGGTAGTGGGTTGTTAGTGATATATAGATGTGAAATTATGTAAAGTAGACTAGGTTATAATGTATAATAGTGGGTTGTTAGTGATATGTAGATGTTATATTATGTAAAGTAGACTAGGTTATAATGTATAGTAGTGGGTTGTTAGTGATATGTAGATGTTATATTATGTAAAGTAGACTAGGTTATAATGTATAGAAGTGGGTTGTTAGTGATATGTTATATTATATTAAATAGACTAGGTTATAATGTACAGTAGTGGGTTGTTAGTGATATATAGATGTTAAATTATGTAAAGTAGACTAGGTTATAATGTATAGTAGTGGGTTGTTAGTGATATGTTATATTATGTAAAGTAGACTAGGTTATAATGTATAGTAGTGGGTTGTTAGTGATATATAGATGTTAAATTATGTAAAGTAGACAAGGTATAATGTATAGTAGTGGGTTGTTAGTGATATGTACATGTTATATTATGTAAAGTAGACTAGGTTATAATGTAGAGTAGTGGGTTGTTAGTGATATGTAGATGTTATATTATATTATGTAAAGTAGACTAGGTTATAATGTAGAGTAGTGGGTTGTTAGTGATATGTTATATTATGTAATGTAGACTCGTTATAATGTATAGAAGTGGGTTGTTAGTGATATGTTATATTATGTAAGGTAGACTAGGTTATAATGTGTAGTAGTGGGTTGTTAGTGATATGTTATATTATATAAAATAGACTAGGTTATAATGTTTAGTAGTGGGTTGTTAGTGATATGAAGATGTTATATTATGTAAAGTAGACTAGGTTATAATGTTTTGTAGTGGGTTGTTAGTGATATGTTATATTATGTAAAGTAGACTAGGTTATAATGTATAGTAGTGGGTTGTTAGTGATATGTAGATGTTATATTTTGTAAAGTAGACTAGGTTATAATGTATAGTAGTGGGTTGTTAGTGATATGTAGATGTTATATTATGTAATGTAGACTAGGTTATAATGTATAGTAGTGGTTTGTTAGTGATATGTTATATTATGTAAATTAGACTAGGTTATAATGTATAGTAGTGGGTTGTTAGTGATATGTTATATTATGTAAAGTAGAATAGGTTATAATGTATAGCAGTGGGTTGTTAGTGATATGTAGATGTTATATTATGTAAAGTAGACTAGGTTATAATGTATAGTAGTGGTTTGTTAGTGATATGTTATATTATGTAAATTAGACTAGGTTATAATGTATAGTAGTGGGTTGTTAGTGATATGTTATATTATGTAAAGTAGACTATGTTATAATGTATGGTAGTGGGTTGTTAGTGATATGTAGATGTTATATTATATTATGTAATGTAGACTCGGTTATAATTTATAGAAGTGGGTTGTTAGTGATATGTTATATTATGTAAAGTAGACTAGGTTATAATGTATAGAAGTGGGTTGTTAGTGATATGTTATATTATATTAAATAGACTAGGTTATAATGTACAGTAGTGGGTTGTTAGTGATATATAGATGTTAAATTATGTAAAGTAGACTAGGTTATAATGTATAGTAGTGGGTTGTTAGTGATATGTTATATTATGTAAAGTAGACTAGGTTATAATGTATAGTAGTGGGTTGTTAGTGATATATAGATGTTAAATTATGTAAAGTAGACAAGGTATAAAGTATAGTAGTGGGTTGTTAGTGATATGTAGATGTTATATTATGTAAAGTAGACTAGGTTATAATGTAGAGTAGTGGGTTGTTAGTGATATGTTATATTATGTCATGTAGACTCGGTTATAATGTATAGAAGTGGGTTGTTAGTGATATGTTATATTATATTAAATAGACTAGGTTATAATGTACAGTAGTGGGTTGTTAGTGATATATAGATGTTAAATTATGTAAAGTAGACTAGGTTATAATGTATAGTAGTGGGTTGTTAGTGATATGTTATATTATGTAAAGTAGACTAGGTTATAATGTATAGTAGTGGGTTGTTAGTGATATATAGATGTTAAATTATGTAAAGTAGACAAGGTATAATGTATAGTAGTGGGTTGTTAGTGATATGTAGATGTTATATTATGTAAAGTAGACTAGGTTATAATGTAGAGTAGTGGGTTGTTAGTGATATGTAGATGTTATATTATGTAAAGTAGACTAGGTTATAATGTATAGTAGTGGGTTGTTAGTGATATATAGATGTTAAATTATGTAAAGTCGACTTGGATATAATGTATAGTAGTGGTTTGTTAGTGATATGTTATATTATGTAAATTAGACTAGGTTATAATGTATAGCAGTGGGTTGTTAGTGATATGTAGATGTTATATTATGTAAAGTAGACTAGGTTATAATGTATAGCAGTGGGTTGTTTGTGATATGTTATATTATGTAAAGTAGACTAGGTTATAATGTATAGTAGTGGGTTGTTAGTGATATGTTATATTATGTAAAGTAGACTATGTTATAATGTATGGTAGTGGGTTGTTAGTGATATATAGATGTTAAATTATGTAAAGTAGACTAGGTTATAATGTATAATAGTGGGTTGTTAGTGATATGTAGATGTTATATTATGTAAAGTAGACTAGGTTATAATGTATAGTAGTGGGTTGTTAGTGATATGTAGATGTTATATTATGTAAAGTAGACTAGGTTATAATGTATAGAAGTGGGTTGTTAGTGATATGTTATATTATATTAAATAGACTAGGTTATAATGTACAGTAGTGGGTTGTTAGTGATATATAGATGTTAAATTATGTAAAGTAGACTAGGTTATAATGTATAGTAGTGGGTTGTTAGTGATATGTTATATTATGTAAAGTAGACTAGGTTATAATGTATAGTAGTGGGTTGTTAGTGATATATAGATGTTAAATTATGTAAAGTAGACAAGGTATAATGTATAGTAGTGGGTTGTTAGTGATATGTACATGTTATATTATGTAAAGTAGACTAGGTTATAATGTAGAGTAGTGGGTTGTTAGTGATATGTAGATGTTATATTATATTATGTAAAGTAGACTAGGTTATAATGTAGAGTAGTGGGTTGTTAGTGATATGTTATATTATGTAATGTAGACTCGGTTATAATGTATAGAAGTGGGTTGTTAGTGATATGTTATATTATGTAAGGTAGACTAGGTTATAATGTGTAGTAGTGGGTTGTTAGTGATATGTTATATTATATAAAATAGACTAGGTTATAATGTTTAGTAGTGGGTTGTTAGTGATATGAAGATGTTATATTATGTAAAGTAGACTAGGTTATAATGTTTTGTAGTGGGTTGTTAGTGATATGTTATATTATGTAAAGTAGACTAGGTTATAATGTATAGTAGTGGGTTGTTAGTGATATGTAGATGTTATATTATGTAAAGTAGACTAGGTTATAATGTATAGTAGTGGGTTGTTAGTGATATATAGATGTTAAATTATGTAAAGTAGACTAGGTTATAATGTATAGTAGTGGGTTGTTAGTGATATGTTATATTATGTAAAGTAGACTAGGTTATAATGTATAGTAGTGGGTTGTTAGTGATATATAGATGTTAAATTATGTAAAGTAGACAAGGTATAATGTATAGTAGTGGGTTGTTAGTGATATGTAGATGTTATATTATGTAAAGTAGACTAGGTTATAATGTAGAGTAGTGGGTTGTTAGTGATATGTTATATTATGTCATGTAGACTCGGTTATAATGTATAGAAGTGGGTTGTTAGTGATATGTTATATTATATTAAATAGACTAGGTTATAATGTACAGTAGTGGGTTGTTAGTGATATATAGATGTTAAATTATGTAAAGTAGACTAGGTTATAATGTATAGTAGTGGGTTGTTAGTGATATGTTATATTATGTAAAGTAGACTAGGTTATAATGTATAGTAGTGGGTTGTTAGTGATATATAGATGTTAAATTATGTAAAGTAGGCAAGGTATAATGTATAGTAGTGGGTTGTTAGTGATATGTAGATGTTATATTATGTAAAGTAGACTAGGTTATAATGTAGAGTAGTGGGTTGTTAGTGATATGTTATATTATGTCATGTAGACTCGGTTATAATGTATAGAAGTGGGTTGTTAGTGATATGTTATATTATGTAAGGTAGACTAGGTTATAATGTGTAGTAGTGGGTTGTTAGTGATATGTTATATTATATAAAATAGACTAGGTTATAATGTTTAGTAGTGGGTTGTTAGTGATATGAAGATGTTATATTATGTAAAGTAGACTAGGTTATAATGTATAGCAGTGGGTTGTTTGTGATATGAAGATGTTATATTATGTAAAGTAGACTAGGTTATAATGTATAGCAGTGGGTTGTTTGTGATATGAAGATGTTATATTATGTAAAGTAGACTATGTTATAATGTATAGCAGTGGGTTGTTAGTGATATGTAGATGTTATATTATGTAAAGTAGACTAGGTTATAATGTATAGTAGTGGGTTGTTAGTGATATGTTATATTATGTAAAGTAGAATAGGTTATAATGTATAGCAGTGGGTTGTTAGTGATATGTAGATGTTATATTATGTAAAGTAGACTAGGTTATAATGTATAGTAGTGGGTTGTTAGTGATATGTAGATGTTATATTATGTAAAGTAGACTAGGTTATAATGTATAGTAGTGGGTTGTTAGTGGTATGTAGATGTCATATTATATTATGTAAAGTAGACTAGGTTATAATGTAGAGTAGTGGGTTGTTAGTGATATGTTATATTATGTAAGGTAGACTAGGTTATAATGTGTAGTAGTGGGTTGTTAGTGATATGTTATATTATATAAAATAGACTAGGTTATAATGTTTAGTAGTGGGTTGTTAGTGATATGAAGATGTTATATTATGTAAAGTAGACTAGGTTATAATGTTTTGTAGTGGGTTGTTAGTGATATGTTATATTATGTAAAGTAGACTAGGTTATAATGTATAGTAGTGGGTTGTTAGTGATATGTAGATGTTATATTATGTAAAGTAGACTAGGTTATAATGTATAGTAGTGGGTTGTTAGTGATATATAGATGTTAAATTATGTAAAGTAGACTAGGTTATAATGTATAGTAGTGGGTTGTTAGTGATATGTTATATTATGTAAAGTAGACTAGGTTATAATGTATAGTAGTGGGTTGTTAGTGATATATAGATGTTAAATTATGTAAAGTAGACAAGGTATAATGTATAGTAGTGGGTTGTTAGTGATATGTAGATGTTATATTATGTAAAGTAGACTAGGTTATAATGTAGAGTAGTGGGTTGTTATTGATATGTTATATTATGTCATGTAGACTCGGTTATAATGTATAGAAGTGGGTTGTTAGTGATATGTTATATTATATTAAATAGACTAGGTTATAATGTACAGTAGTGGGTTGTTAGTGATATATAGATGTTAAATTATGTAAAGTAGACTAGGTTATAATGTATAGTAGTGGGTTGTTAGTGATATGTTATATTATGTAAAGTAGACTAGGTTATAATGTATAGTAGTGGGTTGTTAGTGATATATAGATGTTAAATTATGTAAAGTAGACAAGGTATAATGTATAGTAGTGGGTTGTTAGTGATATGTAGATGTTATATTATGTAAAGTAGACTAGGTTATAATGTAGAGTAGTGGGTTGTTAGTGATATGTTATATTATGTCATGTAGACTCGGTTATAATGTATAGAAGTGGGTTGTTAGTGATATGTTATATTATGTAAGGTAGACTAGGTTATAATGTGTAGTAGTGGGTTGTTAGTGATATGTTATATTATATAAAATAGACTAGGTTATAATGTTTAGTAGTGGGTTGTTAGTGATATGAAGATGTTATATTATGTAAAGTAGACTAGGTTATAATGTATAGCAGTGGGTTGTTTGTGATATGAAGATGTTATATTATGTAAAGTAGACTAGGTTATAATGTATAGCAGTGGGTTGTTTGTGATATGAAGATGTTATATTATGTAAAGTAGACTATGTTGTAATGTATAGCAGTGGGTTGTTAGTGATATGTAGATGTTATATTATGTAAAGTAGACTAGGTTATAATGTATAGTAGTGGGTTGTTAGTGATATGTTATATTATGTAAAGTAGAATAGGTTATAATGTATAGCAGTGGGTTGTTAGTGATATGTAGATGTTATATTATGTAAAGTAGACTAGGTTATAATGTATAGTAGTGGGTTGTTAGTGATATGTAGATGTTATATTATGTAAAGTAGACTAGGTTATAATGTATAGTAGTGGGTTGTTAGTGGTATGTAGATGTCATATTATATTATGTAAAGTAGACTAGGTTATAATGTAGAGTAGTGGGTTGTTAGTGATATGTTATATTATGTAAAGTAGACTCAGTTATAATGTATAGAGGTGGGTTGTTAGTGATATATAGATGTTAAATTATGTAAAGTAGACTAGGTTATAATGTATAGTAGTGGGTTGTTAGTGATATGTTATATTATGTAAAGTAGACTAGGTTATAATGTATAGTAGTGGGTTGTTAGTGATATATAGATGTTAAATTATGTAAAGTAGACAAGGTATAATGTATAGTAGTGGGTTGTTAGTGATATGTACATGTTATATTATGTAAAGTAGACTAGGTTATAATGTAGAGTAGTGGGTTGTTAGTGATATGTAGATGTTATATTATATTATGTAAAGTAGACTAGGTTATAATGTAGAGTAGTGGGTTGTTAGTGATATGTTATATTATGTAATGTAGACTCGGTTATAATGTATAGAAGTGGGTTGTTAGTGATATGTTATATTATGTAAGGTAGACTAGGTTATAATGTGTAGTAGTGGGTTGTTAGTGATATGTTATATTATATAAAATAGACTAGGTTATAATGTTTAGTAGTGGGTTGTTAGTGATATGAAGATGTTATATTATGTAAAGTAGACTAGGTTATAATGTTTTGTAGTGGGTTGTTAGTGATATGTTATATTATGTAAAGTAGACTAGGTTATAATGTATAGTAGTGGGTTGTTAGTGATATGTAGATGTTATATTATGTAAAGTAGACTAGGTTATAATGTATAGTAGTGGGTTGTTAGTGATATGTAGATGTTATATTTTGTAAAGTAGACTAGGTTATAATGTATAGTAGTGGGTTGTTAGTGATATGTAGATGTTATATTATGTAATGTAGACTAGGTTATAATGTATAGTAGTGGTTTGTTAGTGATATGTTATATTATGTAAATTAGACTAGGTTATAATGTATAGTAGTGGGTTGTTAGTGATATGTTATATTATGTAAAGTAGAATAGGTTATAATGTATAGCAGTGGGTTGTTAGTGATATGTAGATGTTATATTATGTAAAGTAGACTAGGTTATAATGTATAGTAGTGGTTTGTTAGTGATATGTTATATTATGTAAATTAGACTAGGTTATAATGTATAGTAGTGGGTTGTTAGTGATATGTTATATTATGTAAAGTAGACTATGTTATAATGTATGGTAGTGGGTTGTTAGTGATATGTAGATGTTATATTATATTATGTAATGTAGACTCGGTTATAATTTATAGAAGTGGGTTGTTAGTGATATGTTATATTATGTAAAGTAGACTAGGTTATAATGTATAGAAGTGGGTTGTTAGTGATATGTTATATTATATTAAATAGACTAGGTTATAATGTACAGTAGTGGGTTGTTAGTGATATATAGATGTTAAATTATGTAAAGTAGACTAGGTTATAATGTATAGTAGTGGGTTGTTAGTGATATGTTATATTATGTAAAGTAGACTAGGTTATAATGTATAGTAGTGGGTTGTTAGTGATATATAGATGTTAAATTATGTAAAGTAGACAAGGTATAATGTATAGTAGTGGGTTGTTAGTGATATGTAGATGTTATATTATGTAAAGTAGACTAGGTTATAATGTAGAGTAGTGGGTTGTTAGTGATATGTTATATTATGTCATGTAGACTCGGTTATAATGTATAGAAGTGGGTTGTTAGTGATATGTTATATTATGTAAGGTAGACTAGGTTATAATGTGTAGTAGTGGGTTGTTAGTGATATGTTATATTATATAAAATAGACTAGGTTATAATGTTTAGTAGTGGGTTGTTAGTGATATGAAGATGTTATATTATGTAAAGTAGACTAGGTTATAATGTATAGCAGTGGGTTGTTTGTGATATGAAGATGTTATATTATGTAAAGTAGACTAGGTTATAATGTATAGCAGTGGGTTGTTTGTGATATATAGATGTTAAATTATGTAAAGTAGACTAGGTTATAATGTATAGTAGTGGGTTGTTAGTGATATATAGATGTTAAATTATGTAAAGTAGACTAGGTTATAATGTATAGTAGTGGGTTGTTAGTGATATGTTATATTATGTCATGTAGACTCGGTTATAATGTATAGAAGTGGGTTGTTAGTGATATGTTATATTATGTAAGGTAGACTAGGTTATAATGTGTAGTAGTGGGTTGTTAGTGATATGTTATATTATATAAAATAGACTAGGTTATAATGTTTAGTAGTGGGTTGTTAGTGATATGAAGATGTTATATTATGTAAAGTAGACTAGGTTATAATGTATAGCAGTGGGTTGTTTGTGATATGAAGATGTTATATTATGTAAAGTAGACTATGTTATAATGTATAGCAGTGGGTTGTTAGTGATATGTAGATGTTATATTATGTAAAGTAGACTAGGTTATAATGTATAGTAGTGGGTTGTTAGTGATATGTTATATTATGTAAAGTAGAATAGGTTATAATGTATAGCAGTGGGTTGTTAGTGATATGTAGATGTTATATTATGTAAAGTAGACTAGGTTATAATGTATAGTAGTGGGTTGTTAGTGATATGTAGATGTTATATTATGTAAAGTAGACTAGGTTATAATGTATAGTAGTGGGTTGTTAGTGGTATGTAGATGTCATATTATATTATGTAAAGTAGACTAGGTTATAATGTAGAGTAGTGGGTTGTTAGTGATATGTTATATTATGTAAAGTAGACTCAGTTATAATGTATAGAGGTGGGTTGTTAGTGATATGTTATATTATGTAAGGTAGACTAGGTTATAATGTGTAGTAGTGGGTTGTTAGTGATATGTTATATTATATTAAATAGACTAGGTTATAATGTACAGTAGTGGGTTGTTAGTGATATATAGATGTTAAATTATGTAAAGTAGACTATGTCATAATGTATAGTAGTGGGTTGTTAGTGATATGTTATATTATATTAAATAGACTAGGTTATAATGTATAGTAGTGGGTTGTTAGTGATATATAGATGTTAAATTATGTAAAGTAGACTAGGTTATAATGTATAGTAGTGGGTTGTAAGTGATATATAGATGTTAAATTATGTAAAGTAGACTAGGTTATAATGTATAGTAGTGGGTTGTTAGTGATATGTAGATGTTATATTATGTAAAGTAGACTAGGTTATAATGTATAGTAGTGGGTTGTTAGTGATATATAGATGTTAAATTATGTAAAGTCGACTTGGATATAATGTATAGTAGTGGTTTGTTAGTGATATGTTATATTATGTAAATTAGACTAGGTTATAATGTATAGTAGTGGGTTGTTAGTGATATGTAGATGTTATATTATGTAAAGTAGACTAGGTTATAATGTATAGCAGTGGGTTGTTTGTGATATGTTATATTATGTAAAGTAGACTAGGTTATAATGTATAGTAGTGGGTTGTTAGTGATATGTTATATTATGTAAAGTAGACTATGTTATAATGTATGGTAGTGGGTTGTTAGTGATATATAGATGTTAAATTATGTAAAGTAGACTAGGTTATAATGTATAATAGTGGGTTGTTAGTGATATGTAGATGTTATATTATGTAAAGTAGACTAGGTTATAATGTATAGTAGTGGGTTGTTAGTGATATGTAGATGTTATATTATGTAAAGTAGACTAGGTTATAATGTATAGAAGTGGGTTGTTAGTGATATGTTATATTATATTAAATAGACTAGGTTATAATGTACAGTAGTGGGTTGTTAGTGATATATAGATGTTAAATTATGTAAAGTAGACTAGGTTATAATGTATAGTAGTGGGTTGTTAGTGATATGTTATATTATGTAAAGTAGACTAGGTTATAATGTATAGTAGTGGGTTGTTAGTGATATATAGATGTTAAATTATGTAAAGTAGACAAGGTATAATGTATAGTAGTGGGTTGTTAGTGATATGTACATGTTATATTATGTAAAGTAGACTAGGTTATAATGTAGAGTAGTGGGTTGTTAGTGATATGTAGATGTTATATTATATTATGTAAAGTAGACTAGGTTATAATGTAGAGTAGTGGGTTGTTAGTGATATGTTATATTATGTAATGTAGACTCGGTTATAATGTATAGAAGTGGGTTGTTAGTGATATGTTATATTATGTAAGGTAGACTAGGTTATAATGTGTAGTAGTGGGTTGTTAGTGATATGTTATATTATATAAAATAGACTAGGTTATAATGTTTAGTAGTGGGTTGTTAGTGATATGAAGATGTTATATTATGTAAAGTAGACTAGGTTATAATGTTTTGTAGTGGGTTGTTAGTGATATGTTATATTATGTAAAGTAGACTAGGTTATAATGTATAGTAGTGGGTTGTTAGTGATATGTAGATGTTATATTATGTAAAGTAGACTAGGTTATAATGTATAGTAGTGGGTTGTTAGTGATATGTAGATGTTATATTTTGTAAAGTAGACTAGGTTACAATGTATAGTAGTGGGTTGTTAGTGATATGTAGATGTTATATTATGTAATGTAGACTAGGTTATAATGTATAGTAGTGGTTTGTTAGTGATATGTTATATTATGTAAATTAGACTAGGTTATAATGTATAGTAGTGGGTTGTTAGTGATATGTTATATTATGTAAAGTAGAATAGGTTATAATGTATAGCAGTGGGTTGTTAGTGATATGTAGATGTTATATTATGTAAAGTAGACTAGGTTATAATGTATAGTAGTGGTTTGTTAGTGATATGTTATATTATGTAAATTAGACTAGGTTATAATGTATAGTAGTGGGTTGTTAGTGATATGTTATATTATGTAAAGTAGACTATGTTATAATGTATGGTAGTGGGTTGTTAGTGATATGTAGATGTTATATTATATTATGTAATGTAGACTCGGTTATAATTTATTGAAGTGGGTTGTTAGTGATATGTTATATTATGTAAAGTAGACTAGGTTATAATGTATAGAAGTGGGTTGTTAGTGATATGTTATATTATATTAAATAGACTAGGTTATAATGTACAGTAGTGGGTTGTTAGTGATATATAGATGTTAAATTATGTAAAGTAGACTAGGTTATAATGTATAGTAGTGGGTTGTTAGTGATATGTTATATTATGTAAAGTAGACTAGGTTATAATGTATAGTAGTGGGTTGTTAGTGATATATAGATGTTAAATTATGTAAAGTAGACAAGGTATAATGTATAGTAGTGGGTTGTTAGTGATATGTAGATGTTATATTATGTAAAGTAGACTAGGTTATAATGTAGAGTAGTGGGTTGTTAGTGATATGTTATATTATGTCATGTAGACTCGGTTATAATGTATAGAAGTGGGTTGTTAGTGATATGTTATATTATGTAAGGTAGACTAGGTTATAATGTGTAGTAGTGGGTTGTTAGTGATATGTTATATTATATAAAATAGACTAGGTTATAATGTTTAGTAGTGGGTTGTTAGTGATATGAAGATGTTATATTATGTAAAGTAGACTAGGTTATAATATATAGCAGTGGGTTGTTTGTGATATGAAGATGTTATATTATGTAAAGTAGACTAGGTTATAATGTATAGCAGTGGGTTGTTTGTGATATATAGATGTTAAATTATGTAAAGTAGACTAGGTTATAATGTATAGTAGTGGGTTGTTAGTGATATATAGATGTTAAATTATGTAAAGTAGACTAGGTTATAATGTATAGTAGTGGGTTGTTAGTGATATGTTATATTATGTAAAGTAGAATAGGTTATAATGTATAGCAGTGGGTTGTTAGTGATATGTAGATGTTATATTATGTAAAGTAGACTAGGTTATAATGTATAGTAGTGGGTTGTTAGTGATATGTAGATGTTATATTATGTAAAGTAGACTAGGTTATAATGTATAGTAGTGGGTTGTTAGTGGTATGTAGATGTCATATTATATTATGTAAAGTAGACTAGGTTATAATGTAGAGTAGTGGGTTGTTAGTGATATGTTATATTATGTAAAGTAGACTCAGTTATAATGTATAGAGGTGGGTTGTTAGTGATATGTTATATTATGTAAGGTAGACTAGGTTATAATGTGTAGTAGTGGGTTGTTAGTGATATGTTATATTATATTAAATAGACTAGGTTATAATGTACAGTAGTGGGTTGTTAGTGATATATAGATGTTAAATTATGTAAAGTAGACTATGTCATAATGTATAGTAGTGGGTTGTTAGTGATATGTTATATTATATTAAATAGACTAGGTTATAATGTATAGTAGTGGGTTGTTAGTGATATATAGATGTTAAATTATGTAAAGTAGACTAGGTTATAATGTATAGTAGTGGGTTGTTAGTGATATATAGATGTTAAATTATGTAAAGTAGACTAGGTTATAATGTATAGTAGTGGGTTGTTAGTGATATGTAGATGTTATATTATGTAAAGTAGACTAGGTTATAATGTGTAGTAGTGGGTTGTTAGTGATATATAGATGTTAAATTATGTAAAGTCGACTTGGATATAATGTATAGTAGTGGTTTGTTAGTGATATGTTATATTATGTAAATTAGACTAGGTTATAATGTATAGTAGTGGGTTGTTAGTGATATGTAGATGTTATATTATGTAAAGTAGACTAGGTTATAATGTATAGCAGTGGGTTGTTTGTGATATGTTATATTATGTAAAGTAGACTAGGTTATAATGTATAGTAGTGGGTTGTTAGTGATATGTTATATTATGTAAAGTAGACTATGTTATAATGTATGGTAGTGGGTTGTTAGTGATATATAGATGTTAAATTATGTAAAGTAGACTAGGTTATAATGTATAATAGTGTGTTGTTAGTGATATGTAGATGTTATATTATGTAAAGTAGACTAGGTTATAATGTATAGTAGTGGGTTGTTAGTGATATGTAGATGTTATATTATGTAAAGTAGACTAGGTTATAATGTATAGAAGTGGGTTGTTAGTGATATGTTATATTATATTAAATAGACTAGGTTATAATGTACAGTAGTGGGTTGTTAGTGATATATAGATGTTAAATTATGTAAAGTAGACTAGGTTATAATGTATAGTAGTGGGTTGTTAGTGATATGTTATATTATGTAAAGTAGACTAGGTTATAATGTATAGTAGTGGGTTGTTAGTGATATATAGATGTTAAATTATGTAAAGTAGACAAGGTATAATGTATAGTAGTGGGTTGTTAGTGATATGTACATGTTATATTATGTAAAGTAGACTAGGTTATAATGTAGAGTAGTGGGTTGTTAGTGATATGTAGATGTTATATTATATTATGTAAAGTAGACTAGGTTATAATGTAGAGTAGTGGGTTGTTAGTGATATGTTATATTATGTAATGTAGACTCGGTTATAATGTATAGAAGTGGGTTGTTAGTGATATGTTATATTATGTAAGGTAGACTAGGTTATAATGTGTAGTAGTGGGTTGTTAGTGATATGTTATATTATATAAAATAGACTAGGTTATAATGTTTAGTAGTGGGTTGTTAGTGATATGAAGATGTTATATTATGTAAAGTAGACTAGGTTATAATGTTTTGTAGTGGGTTGTTAGTGATATGTTATATTATGTAATGTAGACTCGGTTATAATGTATAGAAGTGGGTTGTTAGTGATATGTTATATTATGTAAGGTAGACTAGGTTATAATGTGTAGTAGTGGGTTGTTAGTGATATGTTATATTATATAAAATAGACTAGGTTATAATGTTTAGTAGTGGGTTGTTAGTGATATGAAGATGTTATATTATGTAAAGTAGACTAGGTTATAATGTTTTGTAGTGGGTTGTTAGTGATATGTTATATTATGTAAAGTAGACTAGGTTATAATGTATAGTAGTGGGTTGTTAGTGATATGTAGATGTTATATTATGTAAAGTAGACTAGGTTATAATGTATAGTAGTGGGTTGTTAGTGATATGTAGATGTTATATTTTGTAAAGTAGACTAGGTTATAATGTATAGTAGTGGGTTGTTAGTGATATGTAGATGTTATATTATGTAATGTAGACTAGGTTATAATGTATAGTAGTGGTTTGTTAGTGATATGTTATATTATGTAAATTAGACTAGGTTATAATGTATAGTAGTGGGTTGTTAGTGATATGTTATATTATGTAAAGTAGAATAGGTTATAATGTATAGCAGTGGGTTGTTAGTGATATGTAGATGTTATATTATGTAAAGTAGACTAGGTTATAATGTATAGTAGTGGTTTGTTAGTGATATGTTATATTATATTAAATAGACTAGGTTATACTGTACAGTAGTGGGTTGTTAGTGATATATAGATGTTAAATTATGTAAAGTAGACTAGGTTATAATGTATAGTAGTGGGTTGTTAGTGATATGTTATATTATGTAAAGTAGACTAGGTTATAATGTATAGTAGTGGGTTGTTAGTGATATATAGATGTTAAATTATGTAAAGTAGACAAGGTATAATGTATAGTAGTGGGTTGTTAGTGATATGTAGATGTTATATTATGTAAAGTAGACTAGGTTATAATGTAGAGTAGTGGGTTGTTAGTGATATGTTATATTATGTCATGTAGACTCGGTTATAATGTATAGAAGTGGGTTGTTAGTGATATGTTATATTATGTAAGGTAGACTAGGTTATAATGTGTAGTAGTGGGTTGTTAGTGATATGTTATATTATATAAAATAGACTAGGTTATAATGTTTAGTAGTGGGTTGTTAGTGATATGAAGATGTTATATTATGTAAAGTAGACTAGGTTATAATATATAGCAGTGGGTTGTTTGTGATATGAAGATGTTATATTATGTAAAGTAGACTAGGTTATAATGTATAGCAGTGGGTTGTTTGTGATATATAGATGTTAAATTATGTAAAGTAGACTAGGTTATAATGTATAGTAGTGGGTTGTTAGTGATATATAGATGTTAAATTATGTAAAGTAGACTAGGTTATAATGTATAGTAGTGGGTTGTTAGTGATATGTTATATTATGTAAAGTAGAATAGGTTATAATGTATAGCAGTGGGTTGTTAGTGATATGTAGATGTTATATTATGTAAAGTAGACTAGGTTATAATGTATAGTAGTGGGTTGTTAGTGATATGTAGATGTTATATTATGTAAAGTAGACTAGGTTATAATGTATAGTAGTGGGTTGTTAGTGGTATGTAGATGTCATATTATATTATGTAAAGTAGACTAGGTTATAATGTAGAGTAGTGGGTTGTTAGTGATATGTTATATTATGTAAAGTAGACTCAGTTATAATGTATAGAGGTGGGTTGTTAGTGATATGTTATATTATGTAAGGTAGACTAGGTTATAATGTGTAGTAGTGGGTTGTTAGTGATATGTTATATTATATTAAATAGACTAGGTTATAATGTACAGTAGTGGGTTGTTAGTGATATATAGATGTTAAATTATGTAAAGTAGACTATGTCATAATGTATAGTAGTGGGTTGTTAGTGATATGTTATATTATATTAAATAGACTAGGTTATAATGTATAGTAGTGGGTTGTTAGTGATATATAGATGTTAAATTATGTAAAGTAGACTAGGTTATAATGTATAGCAGTGGGTTGTTAGTGATATATAGATGTTAAATTATGTAAAGTAGACTAGGTTATAATGTATAGTAGTGGGTTGTTAGTGATATGTAGATGTTATATTATGTAAAGTAGACTAGGTTATAATGTGTAGTAGTGGGTTGTTAGTGATATATAGATGTTAAATTATGTAAAGTCGACTTGGATATAATGTATAGTAGTGGTTTGTTAGTGATATGTTATATTATGTAAATTAGACTAGGTTATAATGTATAGTAGTGGGTTGTTAGTGATATGTAGATGTTATATTATGTAAAGTAGACTAGGTTATAATGTATAGCAGTGGGTTGTTTGTGATATGTTATATTATGTAAAGTAGACTAGGTTATAATGTATAGTAGTGGGTTGTTAGTGATATGTTATATTATGTAAAGTAGACTATGTTATAATGTATGGTAGTGGGTTGTTAGTGATATATAGATGTTAAATTATGTAAAGTAGACTAGGTTATAATGTATAGTAGTGGGTTGTTAGTGATATGTAGATGTTATATTATGTAAAGTAGACTAGGTTATAATGTATAGAAGTGGGTTGTTAGTGATATGTTATATTATATTAAATAGACTAGGTTATAATGTACAGTAGTGGGTTGTTAGTGATATATAGATGTTAAATTATGTAAAGTAGACTAGGTTATAATGTATAGTAGTGGGTTGTTAGTGATATGTTATATTATGTAAAGTAGACTAGGTTATAATGTATAGTAGTGGGTTGTTAGTGATATATAGATGTTAAATTATGTAAAGTAGACAAGGTATAATGTATAGTAGTGGGTTGTTAGTGATATGTACATGTTATATTATGTAAAGTAGACTAGGTTATAATGTAGAGTAGTGGGTTGTTAGTGATATGTAGATGTTATATTATATTATGTAAAGTAGACTAGGTTATAATGTAGAGTAGTGGGTTGTTAGTGATATGTTATATTATGTAATGTAGACTCGGTTATAATGTATAGAAGTGGGTTGTTAGTGATATGTTATATTATGTAAGGTAGACTAGGTTATAATGTGTAGTAGTGGGTTGTTAGTGATATGTTATATTATATAAAATAGACTAGGTTATAATGTTTAGTAGTGGGTTGTTAGTGATATGAAGATGTTATATTATGTAAAGTAGACTAGGTTATAATGTTTTGTAGTGGGTTGTTAGTGATATGTTATATTATGTAAAGTAGACTAGGTTATAATGTATAGTAGTGGGTTGTTAGTGATATGTAGATGTTATATTATGTAAAGTAGACTAGGTTATAATGTATAGTAGTGGGTTGTTAGTGATATGTAGATGTTATATTTTGTAAAGTAGACTAGGTTATAATGTATAGTAGTGGGTTGTTAGTGATATGTAGATGTTATATTATGTAATGTAGACTAGGTTATAATGTATAGTAGTGGTTTGTTAGTGATATGTTATATTATGTAAATTAGACTAGGTTATAATGTATAGTAGTGGGTTGTTAGTGATATGTTATATTATGTAAAGTAGACTATGTTATAATGTATGGTAGTGGGTTGTTAGTGATATGTAGATGTTATATTATATTATGTAATGTAGACTCGGTTATAATTTATAGAAGTGGGTTGTTAGTGATATGTTATATTATGTAAAGTAGACTAGGTTATAATGTATAGAAGTGGGTTGTTAGTGATATGTTATATTATATTAAATAGACTAGGTTATAATGTACAGTAGTGGGTTGTTAGTGATATATAGATGTTAAATTATGTAAAGTAGACTAGGTTATAATGTATAGTAGTGGGTTGTTAGTGATATGTTATATTATGTAAAGTAGACTAGGTTATAATGTATAGTAGTGGGTTGTTAGTGATATATAGATGTTAAATTATGTAAAGTAGACAAGGTATAATGTATAGTAGTGGGTTGTTAGTGATATGTAGATGTTATATTATGTAAAGTAGACTAGGTTATAATGTAGAGTAGTGGGTTGTTAGTGATATGTTATATTATGTCATGTAGACTCGGTTATAATGTATAGAAGTGGGTTGTTAGTGATATGTTATATTATGTAAGGTAGACTAGGTTATAATGTGTAGTAGTGGGTTGTTAGTGATATGTTATATTATATAAAATAGACTAGGTTATAATGTTTAGTAGTGGGTTGTTAGTGATATGAAGATGTTATATTATGTAAAGTAGACTAGGTTATAATGTATAGCAGTGGGTTGTTTGTGATATGAAGATGTTATATTATGTAAAGTAGACTAGGTTATAATGTATAGCAGTGGGTTGTTTGTGATATGAATATGTTATATTATGTAAAGTAGACTATGTTATAATGTATAGCAGTGGGTTGTTAGTGATATGTAGATGTTATATTATGTAAAGTAGACTAGGTTATAATGTATAGTAGTGGGTTGTTAGTGATATGTTATATTATGTAAAGTAGAATAGGTTATAATGTATAGCAGTGGGTTGTTAGTGATATGTAGATGTTATATTATGTAAAGTAGACTAGGTTATAATGTATAGTAGTGGGTTGTTAGTGATATGTAGATGTTATATTATGTAAAGTAGACAAGGTTATAATGTATAGTAGTGGGTTGTTAGTGGTATGTAGATGTCATATTATATTATGTAAAGTAGACTAGGTTATAATGTAGAGTAGTGGGTTGTTAGTGATATGTTATATTATGTAAAGTAGACTCAGTTATAATGTATAGAGGTGGGTTGTTAGTGATATGTTATATTATGTAAGGTAGACTAGGTTATAATGTGTAGTAGTGGGTTGTTAGTGATATGTTATATTATATTAAATAGACTAGGTTATAATGTACAGTAGTGGGTTGTTAGTGATATATAGATGTTAAATTATGTAAAGTAGACTATGTCATAATGTATAGTAGTGGGTTGTTAGTGATATGTTATATTATATTAAATAGACTAGGTTATAATGTATAGTAGTGGGTTGTTAGTGATATATAGATGTTAAATTATGTAAAGTAGACTAGGTTATAATGTATAGTAGTGGGTTGTTAGTGATATATAGATGTTAAATTATGTAAAGTAGACTAGGTTATAATGTATAGTAGTGGGTTGTTAGTGATATGTAGATGTTATATTATGTAAAGTAGACTAGGTTATAATGTATAGTAGTGGGTTGTTAGTGATATATAGATGTTAAATTATGTAAAGTCGACTTGGATATAATGTATAGTAGTGGTTTGTTAGTGATATGTTATATTATGTAAATTAGACTAGGTTATAATGTATAGTAGTGGGTTGTTAGTGATATGTAGATGTTATATTATGTAAAGTAGACTAGGTTATAATGTATAGCAGTGGGTTGTTTGTGATATGAAGATGTTATATTATGTAAAGTAGACTAGGTTATAATGTATAGCAGTGGGTTGTTAGTGATATGTAGATGTTATATTATGTAAAGTAGACTAGGTTATAATGTATAGTTGTGGGTTGTTAGTGAAATGTTATATTATGTAAAGTAGACCATGTTATAATGTAAAGTAGTGGGTTGTTAGTGATACGTAGATGTTATATTATGTAAAGTAGACTAGGTTATAATGTATAGTAGTGGGTTGTTAGTGATTTGTAGATGTTATATTATGTAAAGTAGACTAGGTTATAATGTATAGTAGTGGGATGTTAGTGATATGTTATATTATGTAAAGTAGACTAGGTTATAATGTATAGTAGTGGGTTGTTAGTGATATGTTATATTATGTAAAGTAGACTATGTTATAATGTATGGTAGTGGGTTGTTAGTGATATATAGATGTTAAATTATGTAAAGTAGACTAGGTTATAATGTATAATAGTGGGTTGTTAGTGATATGTAGATGTTATATTATGTAAAGTAGACTAGGTTATAATGTATAGTAGTGGGTTGTTAGTGATATGTAGATGTTATATTATGTAAAGTAGACTAGGTTATAATGTATAGAAGTGGGTTGTTAGTGATATGTTATATTATATTAAATAGACTAGGTTATAATGTACAGTAGTGGGTTGTTAGTGATATATAGATGTTAAATTATGTAAAGTAGACTAGGTTATAATGTATAGTAGTGGGTTGTTAGTGATATGTTATATTATGTAAAGTAGACTAGGTTATAATGTATAGTAGTGGGTTGTTAGTGATATATAGATGTTAAATTATGTAAAGTAGACAAGGTATAATGTATAGTAGTGGGTTGTTAGTGATATGTACATGTTATATTATGTAAAGTAGACTAGGTTATAATGTAGAGTAGTGGGTTGTTAGTGATATGTAGATGTTATATTATATTATGTAAAGTAGACTAGGTTATAATGTAGAGTAGTGGGTTGTTAGTGATATGTTATATTATGTAATGTAGACTCGGTTATAATGTATAGAAGTGGGTTGTTAGTGATATGTTATATTATGTAAGGTAGACTAGGTTATAATGTGTAGTAGTGGGTTGTTAGTGATATGTTATATTATATAAAATAGACTAGGTTATAATGTTTAGTAGTGGGTTGTTAGTGATATGAAGATGTTATATTATGTAAAGTAGACTAGGTTATAATGTTTTGTAGTGGGTTGTTAGTGATATGTTATATTATGTAAAGTAGACTAGGTTATAATGTACAGTAGTGGGTTGTTAGTGATATGTAGATGTTATATTATGTAAAGTAGACTAGGTTATAATGTATAGTAGTGGGTTGTTAGTGATATGTAGATGTTATATTATGTAAAGTAGACTAGGTTATAATGTATAGTAGTGGGTTGTTAGTGGTATGTAGATGTCATATTATATTATGTAAAGTAGACTAGGTTATAATGTAGAGTAGTGGGTTGTTAGTGATATGTTATATTATGTAAGGTAGACTAAGTTATAATGTGTAGTAGTGGGTTGTTAGTGATATGTTATATTATATTAAATAGACTAGGTTATAATGTACAGTAGTGGGTTGTTAGTGATATATAGATGTTAAATTATGTAAAGTTGACTATGTCATAATGTATAGTAGTGGGTTGTTAGTGATATGTTATATTATATTAAATAGACTAGGTTATAATGTATAGTAGTGGGTTGTTAGTGATATACAGATGTTAAATTATGTAAAGTAGACTAGGTTATAATGTATAGTAGTGGGTTGTTAGTGATATGTAGATGTTATATTATGTAAAGTAGACTAGGTTATAATGTATAGTAGTGGTTTGTTAGTGATATATAGATGTTAAATTATGTAAAGTCGACTTGGTTATAATGTATAGTTGTGGGTTGTTAGTGATATGTTATATTATGTAAAGTAGACTAGGTTATAATGTATAGTAGTGGGTTGTTAGTGATATGTTATATTATGTAAGGTAGACTAGGTTATAATGTATAGTAGTGGGTTGTTAGTGATATGTAGATGTTATATTATGTAAAGTAGACTAGGTTATAATGTATAGTAGTGGGTTGTTAGTGATATGTTATATTATGTAAAGTAGACTAGGTTATAATGTATAGTAGTGGGTTGTTAGTAATGTGTTATATTATATAAAGTAGACTAGGTTATAATGTGTAGTAGTGGGTTGTTAGTGATATGTTATAGTATGTAAAGTAGGCTAGGTTATAATGTATAGTAGTGGGATGTTAGTGATATGTAGATGTTATATTATGTAAAGTAGACTAGGTTATAATGTATAGTAGTGGGTGGTTAGTGATATGTTATATTATGTAAAGTAGACTAGGTTATAATGTATATTAGTGGGTTGTTAGTGAAATGTAGATGTTATATTATGTAAAGTAGACTAGGTTATAATGTAGAGTAGTGGGTTGTTAGTGATATGTAGATGTTATATTATATTATGTAATGTAGACTCGGTTATAATTTATAGAAGTGGGTTGTTAGTGATATGTTATATTATGTAAAGTAGACTAGGTTATAATGTATAGAAGTGGGTTGTTAGTGATATGTTATATTATATTAAATAGACTAGGTTATAATGTACAGTAGTGGGTTGTTAGTGATATATAGATGTTAAATTATGTAAAGTAGACTAGGTTATAATGTATAGTAGTGGGTTGTTAGTGATATGTTATATTATGTAAAGTAGACTAGGTTATAATGTATAGTAGTGGGTTGTTAGTGATATATAGATGTTAAATTATGTAAAGTAGACAAGGTATAATGTATAGTAGTGGGTTGTTAGTGATATGTAGATGTAATATTATGTAAAGTAGACTAGGTTATAATGTAGAGTAGTGGGTTGTTAGTGATATGTTATATTATGTAATGTAGACTCGGTTATAATGTATAGAAGTGGGTTGTTAGTGATATGTTATATTATGTAAATTAGACTAGGTTATAATGTATAGTAGTGGGTTGTTAGTGATATGTTATATTATGTAAAGTAGACTATGTTATAATGTATGGTAGTGGGTTGTTAGTGATATATAGATGTTAAATTATGTAAAGTAGACTAGGTTATAATGTATAATAGTGGGTTGTTAGTGATATGTAGATGTTATATTATGTAAAGTAGACTAGGTTATAATGTATAGTAGTGGGTTGTTAGTGGTATGTAGATGTCATATTATATTATGTAAAGTAGACTAGGTTATAATGTAGAGTAGTGGGTTGTTAGTGATATGTTATATTATGTAAGGTAGACTAAGTTATAATGTGTAGTAGTGGGTTGTTAGTGATATGTTATATTATATTAAATAGACTAGGTTATAATGTACAGTAGTGGGTTGTTAGTGATATATAGATGTTAAATTATGTAAAGTTGACTATGTCATAATGTATAGTAGTGGGTTGTTAGTGATATGTTATATTATATTAAATAGACAAGGTATAATGTATAGTAGTGGGTTGTTAGTGATATGTACATGTTATATTATGTAAAGTAGACTAGGTTATAATGTAGAGTAGTGGGTTGTTAGTGATATGTAGATGTTATATTATATTATGTAAAGTAGACTAGGTTATAATGTAGAGTAGTGGGTTGTTAGTGATATGTTATATTATGTAATGTAGACTCGGTTATAATGTATAGAAGTGGGTTGTTAGTGATATGTTATATTATGTAAGGTAGACTAGGTTATAATGTGTAGTAGTGGGTTGTTAGTGATATGTTATATTATATAAAATAGACTAGGTTATAATGTTTAGTAGTGGGTTGTTAGTGATATGAAGATGTTATATTATGTAAAGTAGACTAGGTTATAATGTTTTGTAGTGGGTTGTTAGTGATATGTTATATTATGTAAAGTAGACTAGGTTATAATGTATAGTAGTGGGTTGTTAGTGATATGTAGATGTTATATTATGTAAAGTAGACTAGGTTATAATGTATAGTAGTGGGTTGTTAGTGATATGTAGATGTTATATTATGTAAAGTAGACTAGGTTATAATGTATAGTAGTGGGTTGTTAGTGATATGTAGATGTTATATTATGTAATGTAGACTAGGTTATAATGTATAGTAGTGGTTTGTTAGTGATATATAGATGTTAAATTATGTAAAGTCGACTTGGTTATAATGTATAGTTGTGGGTTGTTAGTGATATGTTATATTATGTAAAGTAGACTAGGTTATAATGTATAGTAGTGGGTTGTTAGTGATATGTTATATTATGTAAGGTAGACTAGGTTATAATGTATAGTAGTGGGTTGTTAGTGATATGTAGATGTTATATTATGTAAAGTAGACTAGGTTATAATGTATAGTAGTGGGTTGTTAGTGATATGTTATATTATGTAAAGTAGACTAGGTTATAATGTATAGTAGTGGGTTGTTAGTAATGTGTTATATTATATAAAGTAGACTAGGTTATAATGTGTAGTAGTGGGTTGTTAGTGATATGTTATAGTATGTAAAGTAGGCTAGGTTATAATGTATAGTAGTGGGATGTTAGTGATATGTAGATGTTATATTATGTAAAGTAGACTAGGTTATAATGTATAGTAGTGGGTGGTTAGTGATATGTTATATTATGTAAAGTAGACTAGGTTATAATGTATATTAGTGGGTTGTTAGTGAAATGTAGATGTTATATTATGTAAAGTAGACTAGGTTATAATGTAGAGTAGTGGGTTGTTAGTGATATGTAGATGTTATATTATATTATGTAATGTAGACTCGGTTATAATTTATAGAAGTGGGTTGTTAGTGATATGTTATATTATGTAAAGTAGACTAGGTTATAATGTATAGAAGTGGGTTGTTAGTGATATGTTATATTATATTAAATAGACTAGGTTATAATGTACAGTAGTGGGTTGTTAGTGATATATAGATGTTAAATTATGTAAAGTAGACTAGGTTATAATGTATAGTAGTGGGTTGTTAGTGATATGTTATATTATGTAAAGTAGACTAGGTTATAATGTATAGTAGTGGGTTGTTAGTGATATATAGATGTTAAATTATGTAAAGTAGACAAGGTATAATGTATATTAGTGGGTTGTTAGTGATATGTAGATGTAATATTATGTAAAGTAGACTAGGTTATAATGTAGAGTAGTGGGTTGTTAGTGATATGTTATATTATGTAATGTAGACTCGGTTATAATGTATAGAAGTGGGTTGTTAGTGATATGTTATATTATGGAAGGTAGACTAGGTTATAATGTGTAGTAGTGGGTTGTTAGTGATATGTTATATTATATAAAATAGACTAGGTTATAATGTTTAGTAGTGGGTTGTTAGTGATATGAAGATGTTATATTATGTAAAGTAGACTAGGTTATAATGTTTTGTAGTGGGTTGTTAGTGACATGTTATATTATGTAAAGTAGACTAGGTTATAATGTATAGTAGTGGGTTGTTAGTGATATGTAGATGTTATTTTATGTAAAGTAGACTAGGTTATAATGTATAGTAGTGGGTTGTTAGTGATATGTAGATGTTATATTATGTAAAGTAGACTAGGTTATAATGTATAGTAGTGGGTTGTTAGTGATATGTAGATGTTATATTATGTAAATGTAGACTAGGTTATAATGTATAGTAGTGGTTTGTAAGTGATATGTTATATTATGTAAATTAGACTAGGTTATAATGTATAGTAGTGGGTTGTTAGTGATATGTTATATTATATAAAGTAGACTAGGTTATAATGTATAGTAGTGGGTTGTTAGTGATATGTTATATTATGTAAAGTAGACTAGGTTATAATGTATAGTAGTGGGTTGTTAGTAATGTGTTATATTATATAAAGTAGACTAGGTTATAATGTGTAGTAGTGGGTTGTTAGTGATATGTTATAGTATGTAAAGTAGGCTAGGTTATAATGTATAGTAGTGGGATGTTAGTGATATGTAGATGTTATATTATGTAAAGTAGACTAGGTTATAATGTATAGTAGTGGGTGGTTAGTGATAAGTTATATTATGTAAAGTAGACTAGGTTATAATGTATATTAGTGGGTTGTTAGTGAAATGTAGATGTTATATTATGTAAAGTAGACTAGGTTATAATGTAGAGTAGTGGGTTGTTAGTGATATGTAGATGTTATATTATATTATGTAATGTAGACTCGGTTATAATTTATAGAAGTGGGTTGTTAGTGATATGTTATATTATGTAAAGTAGACTAGGTTATAATGTATAGAAGTGGGTTGTTAGTGATATGTTATATTATATTAAATAGACTAGGTTATAATGTACAGTAGTGGGTTGTTAGTGATATATAGATGTTAAATTATGTAAAGTAGACTAGGTTATAATGTATAGTAGTGGGTTGTTAGTGATATGTTATATTATGTAAAGTAGACTAGGTTATAATGTATAGTAGTGGGTTGTTAGTGATATATAGATGTTAAATTATGTAAAGTAGACAAGGTATAATGTATAGTAGTGGGTTGTTAGTGATATGTAGATGTAATATTATGTAAAGTAGACTAGGTTATAATGTAGAGTAGTGGGTTGTTAGTGATATGTTATATTATGTAATGTAGACTCGGTTATAATGTATAGAAGTGGGTTGTTAGTGATATGTTATATTATGGAAGGTAGACTAGGTTATAATGTGTAGTAGTGGGTTGTTAGTGATATGTTATATTATATAAAATAGACTAGGTTATAATGTTTAGTAGTGGGTTGTTAGTGATATGAAGATGTTATATTATGTAAAGTAGACTAGGTTATAATGTTTTGTAGTGGGTTGTTAGTGACATGTTATATTATGTAAAGTAGACTAGGTTATAATGTATAGTAGTGGGTTGTTAGTGATATGTAGATGTTATTTTATGTAAAGTAGACTAGGTTATAATGTATAGTAGTGGGTTGTTAGTGATATGTAGATGTTATATTATGTAAAGTAGACTAGGTTATAATGTATAGTAGTGGGTTGTTAGTGATATGTAGATGTTATATTATGTAAATGTAGACTAGGTTATAATGTATAGTAGTGGTTTGTAAGTGATATGTTATATTATGTAAATTAGACTAGGTTATAATGTATAGTAGTGGGTTGTTAGTGATATGTTATATTATATAAAGTAGACTAGGTTATAATGTATAGTAGTGGTTTGTTAGTGATATGTAGATGTTATATTATGTAAAGTAGACTAGGTTATAATGTATAGCAGTGGGTTGTTAGTGATATGTTATATTATGTAAAGTAGACTATGTTATAATGTAAAGTAGTGGGTTGTTAGTGATATGTAGATGTTATATTATGTAAAGTAGACTAGGTTATAATGTATAGTAGTGGGTTGTTAGTGATATGTTATATTATGTAAAGTAGACTAGGTTATAATGTATAGTAGTGGGTTGTTAGTGATATGCAGATGTTATATTATGTAAAGTAGACTAGGTTATAATGTATAGCAGTGGGTTGTTTGTGATATGAAGATGTTATATTATGTAAAGTAGACTAGGTTATAATGTATAGTAGTGGGTTGTTAGTGATATGTTATATTATGTAAAGTAGAATAGGTTATAATGTATAGCAGTGGGTTGTTAGTGATATGCAGATGTTATATTATGTAAAGTAGACTAGGTTATAATGTATAGCAGTGGGTTGTTTGTGATATGAAGATGTTATATTATGTAAAGTAGACTATGTTATAATGTATAGCAGTGGGTTGTTAGTGATATGTAGATGTTATATTATGTAAAGTAGACTAGGTTATAATGTATAGTAGTGGGTTGTTAGTGATATGTTATATTATGTAAAGTAGAATAGGTTATAATGTATAGCAGTGGGTTGTTAGTGATATGTAGATGTTATATTATGTAAAGTAGACTAGGTTATAATGTATAGTAGTGGGTTGTTAGTGATATGTAGATGTTATATTATGTAAAGTAGACTAGGTTATAATGTATAGTAGTGGGTTGTTAGTGATATGCAGATGTTATATTATGTAAAGTAGACTAGGTTATAATGTATAGCAGTGGGTTGTTTGTGATATGAAGATGTTATATTATGTAAAGTAGGCTAGGTTATAATGTATAGTAGTGGGTTGTTAGTGATATGTTATATTATGTAAAGTAGAATAGGTTATAATGTATAGCAGTGGGTTGTTAGTGATATGTAGATGTTATATTATGTAAAGTAGACTAGGTTATAATGTATAGTAGTGGGTTGTTAGTGATATGCAGATGTTATATTATGTAAAGTAGACTAGGTTATAATGTATAGCAGTGGGTTGTTTGTGATATGAAGATGTTATATTATGTAAAGTAGACTATGTTATAATGTATAGCAGTGGGTTGTTAGTGATATGTAGATGTTATATTATGTAAAGTAGACTAGGTTATAATGTATAGTAGTGGGTTGTTAGTGATATGTTATATTATGTAAAGTAGAATAGGTTATAATGTATAGCAGTGGGTTGTTAGTGATATGTAGATGTTATATTATGTAAAGTAGACTAGGTTATAATGTATAGTAGTGGGTTGTTAGTGATATGTAGATGTTATATTATGTAAAGTAGACTAGGTTATAATGTATAGTAGTGGGTTGTTAGTGGTATGTAGATGTCATATTATATTATGTAAAGTAGACTAGGTTATAATGTAGAGTAGTGGGTTGTTAGTGATATGTTATATTATGTAAAGTAGACTCAGTTATAATGTATAGAGGTGGGTTGTTAGTGATATGTTATATTATGTAAGGTAGACTAGGTTATAATGTGTAGTAGTGGGTTGTTAGTGATATGTTATATTATATTAAATAGACTAGGTTATAATGTACAGTAGTGGGTTGTTAGTGATATATAGATGTTAAATTATGTAAAGTAGACTATGTCATAATGTATAGTAGTGGGTTGTTAGTGATATGTTATATTATATTAAATAGACTAGGTTATAATGTATAGTAGTGGGTTGTTAGTGATATATAGATGTTAAATTATGTAAAGTAGACTAGGTTATAATGTATAGTAGTGGGTTGTTAGTGATATGTAGATGTTATATTATGTAAAGTAGACTAGGTTATAATGTATAGCAGTGGGTTGTTAGTGATATGTAGATGTTATATTATGTAAAGTAGACTAGGTTATAATGTATAGTTGTGGGTTGTTAGTGATATGTTATATTATGTAAAGTAGACTATGTTATAATGTAAAGTAGTGGGTTGTTAGTGATACGTAGATGTTATATTATGTAAAGTAGACTAGGTTATAATGTATAGTAGTGGGTTGTTAGTGATTTGTAGATGTTATATTATGTAAAGTAGACTAGGTTATAATGTATAGTAGTGGGATGTTAGTGATATGTTATATTATGTAAAGTAGACTAGGTTATAATGTATAGTAGTGGGTTGTTAGTGATATGTAGATGTTATATTATGTAAAGTAGACTAGGTTATAATGTATAGTAGTGGGTTGTTAGTGATATGTAGATGTTATATTATGTAAATGTAGACTAGGTTATAATGTATAGTAGTGGTTTGTAAGTGATATGTTATATTATGTAAATTAGACTAGGTTATAATGTATAGTAGTGGGTTGTTAGTGATATGTTATATTATATAAAGTAGACTAGGTTATAATGTATAGTAGTGGTTTGTTAGTGATATGTAGATGTTATATTATGTAAAGTAGACTAGGTTATAATGTATAGCAGTGGGTTGTTAGTGATATGTTATATTATGTAAAGTAGACTATGTTATAATGTAAAGTAGTGGGTTGTTAGTGATATGTAGATGTTATATTATGTAAAGTAGACTAGGTTATAATGTATAGTAGTGGGTTGTTAGTGATATGTTATATTATGTAAAGTAGACTAGGTTATAATGTATAGTAGTGGGTTGTTAGTGATATGCAGATGTTATATTATGTAAAGTAGACTAGGTTATAATGTATAGCAGTGGGTTGTTTGTGATATGAAGATGTTATATTATGTAAAGTAGACTAGGTTATAATGTATAGTAGTGGGTTGTTAGTGATATGTTATATTATGTAAAGTAGAATAGGTTATAATGTATAGCAGTGGGTTGTTAGTGATATGCAGATGTTATATTATGTAAAGTAGACTAGGTTATAATGTATAGCAGTGGGTTGTTTGTGATATGAAGATGTTATATTATGTAAAGTAGACTATGTTATAATGTATAGCAGTGGGTTGTTAGTGATATGTAGATGTTATATTATGTAAAGTAGACTAGGTTATAATGTATAGTAGTGGGTTGTTAGTGATATGTTATATTATGTAAAGTAGAATAGGTTATAATGTATAGCAGTGGGTTGTTAGTGATATGTAGATGTTATATTATGTAAAGTAGACTAGGTTATAATGTATAGTAGTGGGTTGTTAGTGATATGTAGATGTTATATTATGTAAAGTAGACTAGGTTATAATGTATAGTAGTGGGTTGTTAGTGATATGCAGATGTTATATTATGTAAAGTAGACTAGGTTATAATGTATAGCAGTGGGTTGTTTGTGATATGAAGATGTTATATTATGTAAAGTAGGCTAGGTTATAATGTATAGTAGTGGGTTGTTAGTGATATGTTATATTATGTAAAGTAGAATAGGTTATAATGTATAGCAGTGGGTTGTTAGTGATATGTAGATGTTATATTATGTAAAGTAGACTAGGTTATAATGTATAGTAGTGGGTTGTTAGTGATATGCAGATGTTATATTATGTAAAGTAGACTAGGTTATAATGTATAGCAGTGGGTTGTTTGTGATATGAAGATGTTATATTATGTAAAGTAGACTATGTTATAATGTATAGCAGTGGGTTGTTAGTGATATGTAGATGTTATATTATGTAAAGTAGACTAGGTTATAATGTATAGTAGTGGGTTGTTAGTGATATGTTATATTATGTAAAGTAGAATAGGTTATAATGTATAGCAGTGGGTTGTTAGTGATATGTAGATGTTATATTATGTAAAGTAGACTAGGTTATAATGTATAGTAGTGGGTTGTTAGTGATATGTAGATGTTATATTATGTAAAGTAGACTAGGTTATAATGTATAGTAGTGGGTTGTTAGTGGTATGTAGATGTCATATTATATTATGTAAAGTAGACTAGGTTATAATGTAGAGTAGTGGGTTGTTAGTGATATGTTATATTATGTAAAGTAGACTCAGTTATAATGTATAGAGGTGGGTTGTTAGTGATATGTTATATTATGTAAGGTAGACTAGGTTATAATGTGTAGTAGTGGGTTGTTAGTGATATGTTATATTATATTAAATAGACTAGGTTATAATGTACAGTAGTGGGTTGTTAGTGATATATAGATGTTAAATTATGTAAAGTAGACTATGTCATAATGTATAGTAGTGGGTTGTTAGTGATATGTTATATTATATTAAATAGACTAGGTTATAATGTATAGTAGTGGGTTGTTAGTGATATATAGATGTTAAATTATGTAAAGTAGACTAGGTTATAATGTATAGTAGTGGGTTGTTAGTGATATGTAGATGTTATATTATGTAAAGTAGACTAGGTTATAATGTATAGCAGTGGGTTGTTAGTGATATGTAGATGTTATATTATGTAAAGTAGACTAGGTTATAATGTATAGTTGTGGGTTGTTAGTGATATGTTATATTATGTAAAGTAGACTATGTTATAATGTAAAGTAGTGGGTTGTTAGTGATACGTAGATGTTATATTATGTAAAGTAGACTAGGTTATAATGTATAGTAGTGGGTTGTTAGTGATTTGTAGATGTTATATTATGTAAAGTAGACTAGGTTATAATGTATAGTAGTGGGATGTTAGTGATATGTTATATTATGTAAAGTAGACTAGGTTATAATGTATAGTAGTGGGTTGTTAGTGATATGTTATATTATGTAAAGTAGACTATGTTATAATGTATGGTAGTGGGTTGTTAGTGATATATAGATGTTAAATTATGTAAAGTAGACTAGGTTATAATGTATAATTGTGGGTTGTTAGTGATATGTAGATGTTATATTATGTAAAGTAGACTAGGTTTTAATGTATAGTAGTGGGTTGTTAGTGATATGTAGATGTTATATTATGTAAAGTAGACTAGGTTATAATGTATAGAAGTGGGTTGTTAGTGATATGTTATATTATATTAAATAGACTAGGTTATAATGTACAGTAGTGGGTTGTTAGTGATATATAGATGTTAAATTATGTAAAGTAGACTAGGTTATAATGTATAGTAGTGGGTTGTTAGTGATATATAGATGTTAAATTATGTAAAGTAGACAAGGTATAATGTATAGTAGTGGGTTGTTAGTGATATGTAGATGTTATATTATGTAAAGTAGACTAGGTTATAATGTAGAGTAGTGGGTTGTTAGTGATATGTAGATGTTATATTATATTATGTAAAGTAGACTAGGTTATAATGTAGAGTAGTGGGTTGTTAGTGATATGTTATATTATGTAATGTAGACTCGGTTATAATGTATAGAAGTGGGTTGTTAGTGATATGTTATATTATGTAAGGTAGACTAGGTTATAATGTGTAGTAGTGGGTTGTTAGTGATATGTTATATTATATAAAATAGACTAGGTTATAATGTTTAGTAGTGGGTTGTTAGTGATATGAAGATGTTATATTATGTAAAGTAGACTAGGTTATAATGTTTTGTAGTGGGTTGTTAGTGATATGTTATATTATGTAAAGTAGACTAGGTTATAATGTATAGGAGTGGGTTGTTAGTGATATGTAGATGTTATATTATGTAAAGTAGACTAGGTTATAATGTATAGTAGTGGGTTGTTAGTGATATGTAGATGTTATATTATGTAAAGTAGACTAGGTTATAATGTATAGTAGTGGGTTGTTAGTGATATGTAGATGTTATATTATGTAATGTAGACTAGGTTATAATGTATAGTAGTGGTTTGTTAGTGATATGTTATATTATGTAAATTAGACTAGGTTATAATGTATAGTAGTGGGTTGTTAGTGATATGTTATATTATATAAAGTAGACTAGGTTATAATGTATAGTAGTGGTTTGTTAGTGATATGTAGATGTTATATTATGTAAAGTAGACTAGGTTATAATGTATAGAAGTGGGTTGTTAGTGATATGTTATATTATATTAAATAGACTAGGTTATAATGTACAGTAGTGGGTTGTTAGTTATATATAGATGTTAAATTATGTAAAGTAGACTAGGTTATAATGTATAGTAGTGGGTTGTTAGTGATATGTTATATTATGTAAAGTAGACTAGGTTATAATGTATAGTAGTGGGTTGTTAGTGATATGTTATATTATGTAAAGTAGACTAGGTTATAATGTATAGTAGTGGGTTGTTAGTGATATGCAGATGTTATATTATGTAAAGTAGACTAGGTTATAATGTATAGCAGTGGGTTGTTTGTGATATGAAGATGTTATATTATGTAAAGTAGACTAGGTTATAATGTATAGTAGTGGGTTGTTAGTGATATGTTATATTATGTAAAGTAGAATAGGTTATAATGTATAGCAGTGGGTTGTTAGTGATATGCAGATGTTATATTATGTAAAGTAGACTAGGTTATAATGTATAGCAGTGGGTTGTTTGTGATATGAAGATGTTATATTATGTAAAGTAGACTATGTTATAATGTATAGCAGTGGGTTGTTAGTGATATGTAGATGTTATATTATGTAAAGTAGACTAGGTTATAATGTATAGTAGTGGGTTGTTAGTGATATGTTATATTATGTAAAGTAGAATAGGTTATAATGTATAGCAGTGGGTTGTTAGTGATATGTAGATGTTATATTATGTAAAGTAGACTAGGTTATAATGTATAGTAGTGGGTTGTTAGTGATATGTAGATGTTATATTATGTAAAGTAGACTAGGTTATAATGTATAGTAGTGGGTTGTTAGTGATATGCAGATGTTATATTATGTAAAGTAGACTAGGTTATAATGTATAGCAGTGGGTTGTTTGTGATATGAAGATGTTATATTATGTAAAGTAGGCTAGGTTATAATGTATAGTAGTGGGTTGTTAGTGATATGTTATATTATGTAAAGTAGAATAGGTTATAATGTATAGCAGTGGGTTGTTAGTGATATGTAGATGTTATATTATGTAAAGTAGACTAGGTTATAATGTATAGTAGTGGGTTGTTAGTGATATGCAGATGTTATATTATGTAAAGTAGACTAGGTTATAATGTATAGCAGTGGGTTGTTTGTGATATGAAGATGTTATATTATGTAAAGTAGACTATGTTATAATGTATAGCAGTGGGTTGTTAGTGATATGTAGATGTTATATTATGTAAAGTAGACTAGGTTATAATGTATAGTAGTGGGTTGTTAGTGATATGTTATATTATGTAAAGTAGAATAGGTTATAATGTATAGCAGTGGGTTGTTAGTGATATGTAGATGTTATATTATGTAAAGTAGACTAGGTTATAATGTATAGTAGTGGGTTGTTAGTGATATGTAGATGTTATATTATGTAAAGTAGACTAGGTTATAATGTATAGTAGTGGGTTGTTAGTGGTATGTAGATGTCATATTATATTATGTAAAGTAGACTAGGTTATAATGTAGAGTAGTGGGTTGTTAGTGATATGTTATATTATGTAAAGTAGACTCAGTTATAATGTATAGAGGTGGGTTGTTAGTGATATGTTATATTATGTAAGGTAGACTAGGTTATAATGTGTAGTAGTGGGTTGTTAGTGATATGTTATATTATATTAAATAGACTAGGTTATAATGTACAGTAGTGGGTTGTTAGTGATATATAGATGTTAAATTATGTAAAGTAGACTATGTCATAATGTATAGTAGTGGGTTGTTAGTGATATGTTATATTATATTAAATAGACTAGGTTATAATGTATAGTAGTGGGTTGTTAGTGATATATAGATGTTAAATTATGTAAAGTAGACTAGGTTATAATGTATAGTAGTGGGTTGTTAGTGATATGTAGATGTTATATTATGTAAAGTAGACTAGGTTATAATGTATAGCAGTGGGTTGTTAGTGATATGTAGATGTTATATTATGTAAAGTAGACTAGGTTATAATGTATAGTTGTGGGTTGTTAGTGATATGTTATATTATGTAAAGTAGACTATGTTATAATGTAAAGTAGTGGGTTGTTAGTGATACGTAGATGTTATATTATGTAAAGTAGACTAGGTTATAATGTATAGTAGTGGGTTGTTAGTGATTTGTAGATGTTATATTATGTAAAGTAGACTAGGTTATAATGTATAGTAGTGGGATGTTAGTGATATGTTATATTATGTAAAGTAGACTAGGTTATAATGTATAGTAGTGGGTTGTTAGTGATATGTTATATTATGTAAAGTAGACTATGTTATAATGTATGGTAGTGGGTTGTTAGTGATATATAGATGTTAAATTATGTAAAGTAGACTAGGTTATAATGTATAATTGTGGGTTGTTAGTGATATGTAGATGTTATATTATGTAAAGTAGACTAGGTTTTAATGTATAGTAGTGGGTTGTTAGTGATATGTAGATGTTATATTATGTAAAGTAGACTAGGTTATAATGTATAGAAGTGGGTTGTTAGTGATATGTTATATTATATTAAATAGACTAGGTTATAATGTACAGTAGTGGGTTGTTAGTGATATATAGATGTTAAATTATGTAAAGTAGACTAGGTTATAATGTATAGTAGTGGGTTGTTAGTGATATGTTATATTATGTAAAGTAGACTAGGTTATAATGTATAGTAGTGGGTTGTTAGTGATATATAGATGTTAAATTATGTAAAGTAGACAAGGTATAATGTATAGTAGTGGGTTGTTAGTGATATGTAGATGTTATATTATGTAAAGTAGACTAGGTTATAATGTAGAGTAGTGGGTTGTTAGTGATATGTAGATGTTATATTATATTATGTAAAGTAGACTAGGTTATAATGTAGAGTAGTGGGTTGTTAGTGATATGTTATATTATGTAATGTAGACTCGGTTATAATGTATAGAAGTGGGTTGTTAGTGATATGTTATATTATGTAAGGTAGACTAGGTTATAATGTGTAGTAGTGGGTTGTTAGTGATATGTTATATTATATAAAATAGACTAGGTTATAATGTTTAGTAGTGGGTTGTTAGTGATATGAAGATGTTATATTATGTAAAGTAGACTAGGTTATAATGTTTTGTAGTGGGTTGTTAGTGATATGTTATATTATGTAAAGTAGACTAGGTTATAATGTATAGGAGTGGGTTGTTAGTGATATGTAGATGTTATATTATGTAAAGTAGACTAGGTTATAATGTATAGTAGTGGGTTGTTAGTGATATGTAGATGTTATATTATGTAAAGTAGACTAGGTTATAATGTATAGTAGTGGGTTGTTAGTGATATGTAGATGTTATATTATGTAATGTAGACTAGGTTATAATGTATAGTAGTGGTTTGTTAGTGATATGTTATATTATGTAAATTAGACTAGGTTATAATGTATAGTAGTGGGTTGTTAGTGATATGTTATATTATATAAAGTAGACTAGGTTATAATGTATAGTAGTGGTTTGTTAGTGATATGTAGATGTTATATTATGTAAAGTAGACTAGGTTATAATGTATAGAAGTGGGTTGTTAGTGATATGTTATATTATATTAAATAGACTAGGTTATAATGTACAGTAGTGGGTTGTTAGTTATATATAGATGTTAAATTATGTAAAGTAGACTAGGTTATAATGTATAGTAGTGGGTTGTTAGTGATATGTTATATTATGTAAAGTAGACTAGGTTATAATGTATAGTAGTGGGTTGTTAGTGATATATAGATGTTAAATTATGTAAAGTAGACAAGGTATAATGTATAGTAGTGGGCTGTTAGTGATATGTAGATGTTATATTATGTAAAGTAGACTAGGTTATAATGTAGAGTAGTGGGTTGTTAGTGATATGTAGATGTTATATTATATTATGTAAAGTAGACTAGGTTATAATGTAGAGTAGTGGGTTGTTAGTGATATGTTATATTATGTAATGTAGACTCGGTTATAATGTATAGAAGTGGGTTGTTAGTGATATGTTATATTATGTAAGGTAGACTAGGTTATAATGTGTAGTAGTGGGTTGTTAGTGATATGTTATATTATATAAAATAGACTAGGTTATAATGTTTAGTAGTGGGTTGTTAGTGATATGAAGATGTTATATTATGTAAAGTAGACTAGGTTATAATGTTTTGTAGTGGGTTGTTAGTGATATGTTATATTATGTAAAGTAGACTAGGTTATAATGTATAGTAGTGGGTTGTTAGTGATATGTAGATGTTATATTATGTAAAGTAGACTAGGTTATAATGTATAGCAGTGGGTTGTTAGTGATATGTAGATGTTATATTATGTAAAGTAGACTAGGTTATAATGTATAGTTGTGGGTTGTTAGTGATATGTTATATTATGTAAAGTAGACTATGTTATAATGTAAAGTAGTGGGTTGTTAGTGATACGTAGATGTTATATTATGTAAAGTAGACTAGGTTATAATGTATAGTAGTGGGTTGTTAGTGATTTGTAGATGTTATATTATGTAAAGTAGACTAGGTTATAATGTATAGTAGTGGGATGTTAGTGATATGTTATATTATGTAAAGTAGACTAGGTTATAATGTATAGTAGTGGGTTGTTAGTGATATGTTATATTATGTAAAGTAGACTATGTTATAATGTATGGTAGTGGGTTGTTAGTGATATATGGATGTTAAATTATGTAAAGTAGACTAGGTTATAATGTATAATTGTGGGTTGTTAGTGATATGTAGATGTTATATTATGTAAAGTAGACTAGGTTTTAATGTATAGTAGTGGGTTGTTAGTGATATGTAGATGTTATATTATGTAAAGTAGACTAGGTTATAATGTATAGAAGTGGGTTGTTAGTGATATGTTATATTATATTAAATAGACTAGGTTATAATGTACAGTAGTGGGTTGTTAGTGATATATAGATGTTAAATTATGTAAAGTAGACTAGGTTATAATGTATAGTAGTGGGTTGTTAGTGATATGTTATATTATGTAAAGTAGACTAGGTTATAATGTATAGTAGTGGGTTGTTAGTGATATATAGATGTTAAATTATGTAAAGTAGACAAGGTATAATGTATAGTAGTGGGTTGTTAGTGATATGTAGATGTTATATTATGTAAAGTAGACTAGGTTATAATGTAGAGTAGTGGGTTGTTAGTGATATGTAGATGTTATATTATATTATGTAAAGTAGACTAGGTTATAATGTAGAGTAGTGGGTTGTTAGTGATATGTTATATTATGTAATGTAGACTCGGTTATAATGTATAGAAGTGGGTTGTTAGTGATATGTTATATTATGTAAGGTAGACTAGGTTATAATGTGTAGTAGTGGGTTGTTAGTGATATGTTATATTATATAAAATAGACTAGGTTATAATGTTTAGTAGTGGGTTGTTAGTGATATGAAGATGTTATATTATGTAAAGTAGACTAGGTTATAATGTTTTGTAGTGGGTTGTTAGTGATATGTTATATTATGTAAAGTAGACTAGGTTATAATGTATAGGAGTGGGTTGTTAGTGATATGTAGATGTTATATTATGTAAAGTAGACTAGGTTATAATGTATAGTAGTGGGTTGTTAGTGATATGTAGATGTTATATTATGTAAAGTAGACTAGGTTATAATGTATAGTAGTGGGTTGTTAGTGATATGTAGATGTTATATTATGTAATGTAGACTAGGTTATAATGTATAGTAGTGGTTTGTTAGTGATATGTTATATTATGTAAATTAGACTAGGTTATAATGTATAGTAGTGGGTTGTTAGTGATATGTTATATTATATAAAGTAGACTAGGTTATAATGTATAGTAGTGGTTTGTTAGTGATATGTAGATGTTATATTATGTAAAGTAGACTAGGTTATAATGTATAGAAGTGGGTTGTTAGTGATATGTTATATTATATTAAATAGACTAGGTTATAATGTACAGTAGTGGGTTGTTAGTTATATATAGATGTTAAATTATGTAAAGTAGACTAGGTTATAATGTATAGTAGTGGGTTGTTAGTGATATGTTATATTATGTAAAGTAGACTAGGTTATAATGTATAGTAGTGGGTTGTTAGTGATATATAGATGTTAAATTATGTAAAGTAGACAAGGTATAATGTATAGTAGTGGGCTGTTAGTGATATGTAGATGTTATATTATGTAAAGTAGACTAGGTTATAATGTAGAGTAGTGGGTTGTTAGTGATATGTTATATTATGTAAAGTAGACTAGGTTATAATGTATAGTAGTGGGTTGTTAGTGATATATAGATGTTAAATTATGTAAAGTAGACAAGGTATAATGTATAGTAGTGGGCTGTTAGTGATATGTAGATGTTATATTATGTAAAGTAGACTAGGTTATAATGTAGAGTAGTGGGTTGTTAGTGATATGTAGATGTTATATTATATTATGTAAAGTAGACTAGGTTATAATGTAGAGTAGTGGGTTGTTAGTGATATGTTATATTATGTAATGTAGACTCGGTTATAATGTATAGAAGTGGGTTGTTAGTGATATGTTATATTATGTAAGGTAGACTAGGTTATAATGTGTAGTAGTGGGTTGTTAGTGATATGTTATATTATATAAAATAGACTAGGTTATAATGTATAGTAGTGGGTTGTTAGTGATATGTAGATGTTATATTATGTAAAGTAGACTAGGTTATAATGTTTAGTAGTGGGTTGTTAGTGATATGTAGATGTTATATTATGTAATGTTGACTAGGTTATAATGTATAGTAGTGGTTTGTTAGTGATATGTTATATTATGTAAATTAGACTAGGTTATAATGTATAGTAGTGGTTTGTTAGTGATATGTAGATGTTATATTATGTAAAGTAGACTAGGTTATAATGTATAGTTGTGGGTTGTTAGTGATATGTTATATTATGTAAAGTAGACTATGTTATAATGTAAAGTAGTGGGTTGTTAGTGATATGTAGATGTTATATTATGTAAAGTAGACTAGGTTATAATGTATAGTAGTGGGTTGTTAGTGATATGTTAGATTATGTAAAGTAGACTAGGTTATAATGTATAGTAGTGGGTTGTTAGTGATATGTTATATTATATAAAGTAGACTAGGTTATAATGTATAGTAGTGGGTTGTTAGTGATATGCAGATGTTATATTATGTAAAGTAGACTAGGTTATAATGTATAGCAGTGGGTTGTTTGTGATATGAAAATGTTATATTATGTAAAGTAGACTATGTTATAATGTATAGCAGTGGGTTGTTAGTGATATGTAGATGTTATATTATGTAAAGTAGACTAGGTTATAATGTATAGTAGTGGGTTGTTAGTGATATGTTATATTATGTAAAGTAGAATAGGTTATAATGTATAGTAGTGGGTTGTTAATTGGTATGTAGATGTCATATTATATTATGTAAAGTAGACTAGGTTATAATGTACAGTAGTGGGTTGTTAGTTATATATAGATGTTAAATTATGTAAAGTAGACTAGGTTATAATGTATAGTAGTGGGTTGTTAGTGATATGTTATATTATGTAAAGTAGACTAGGTTATAATGTATAGTAGTGGGTTGTTAGTGATATATAGATGTTAAATTATGTAAAGTAGACAAGGTATAATGTATAGTAGTGGGCTGTTAGTGATATGTAGATGTTATATTATGTAAAGTAGACTAGGTTATAATGTATAGTAGTGGGTTGTTAGTGATATGTTATATTATGTAAAGTAGACTAGGTTATAATGTATAGTAGTGGGTTGTTAGTGATATATAGATGTTAAATTATGTAAAGTAGACAAGGTATAATGTATAGTAGTGGGCTGTTAGTGATATGTAGATGTTATATTATGTAAAGTAGACTAGGTTATAATGTAGAGTAGTGGGTTGTTAGTGATATGTAGATGTTATATTATATTATGTAAAGTAGACTAGGTTATAATGTAGAGTAGTGGGTTGTTAGTGATATGTTATATTATGTAATGTAGACTCGGTTATAATGTATAGAAGTGGGTTGTTAGTGATATGTTATATTATGTAAGGTAGACTAGGTTATAATGTGTAGTAGTGGGTTGTTAGTGATATGTTATATTATATAAAATAGACTAGGTTATAATGTATAGTAGTGGGTTGTTAGTGATATGTAGATGTTATATTATGTAAAGTAGACTAGGTTATAATGTTTAGTAGTGGGTTGTTAGTGATATGTAGATGTTATATTATGTAATGTTGACTAGGTTATAATGTATAGTAGTGGTTTGTTAGTGATATGTTATATTATGTAAATTAGACTAGGTTATAATGTATAGTAGTGGTTTGTTAGTGATATGTAGATGTTATATTATGTAAAGTAGACTAGGTTATAATGTATAGTTGTGGGTTGTTAGTGATATGTTATATTATGTAAAGTAGACTATGTTATAATGTAAAGTAGTGGGTTGTTAGTGATATGTAGATGTTATATTATGTAAAGTAGACTAGGTTATAATGTATAGTAGTGGGTTGTTAGTGATATGTTAGATTATGTAAAGTAGACTAGGTTATAATGTATAGTAGTGGGTTGTTAGTGATATGTTATATTATATAAAGTAGACTAGGTTATAATGTATAGTAGTGGGTTGTTAGTGATATGCAGATGTTATATTATGTAAAGTAGACTAGGTTATAATGTATAGCAGTGGGTTGTTTGTGATATGAAAATGTTATATTATGTAAAGTAGACTATGTTATAATGTATAGCAGTGGGTTGTTAGTGATATGTAGATGTTATATTATGTAAAGTAGACTAGGTTATAATGTATAGTAGTGGGTTGTTAGTGATATGTTATATTATGTAAAGTAGAATAGGTTATAATGTATAGTAGTGGGTTGTTAATTGGTATGTAGATGTCATATTATATTATGTAAAGTAGACTAGGTTATAATGTAGAGTAGTGGGTTGTTAGTGATATGTTATATTATGTAAAGTAGACTCAGTTATAATGTATAGAGGTGGGTTGTTAGTGATATGTTATATTATGTAAGGTAGACTAGGTTATAATGTGTAGTAGTGGGTTGTTAGTGATATGTTATATTATATTAAATAGACTAGGTTATAATGTACAGTAGTGGGTTGTTAGTGATATATAGATGTTAAATTATGTAAAGTAGACTATGTCATAATGTATAGTAGTGGGTTGTTAGTGATATGTTATATTATATTAAATAGACTAGGTTATAATGTATAGTAGTGGGTTGTTAGTGATATATAGATGTTAAATTATGTAAAGTAGACTAGGTTATAATGTATAGTAGTGGGTTGTTAGTGATATGTAGATGTTATATTATGTAAAGTAGACTAGGTTATAATGTATAGTAGTGGTTTGTTAGTGATATGTTATATTATGTAAATTAGACTAGGTTATAATGTATAGTAGTGGGTTGTTAGTGATATGTAGATGTTATATTATGTAAAGTAGACTAGGTTATAATGTATAGCAGTGGGTTGTTTGTGATATGAAGATGTTATATTATGTAAATTAGACTAGGTTATAATGTATAGCAGTGGGTTGTTAGTGATATGTAGATGTTATATTATGTAAAGTAGACTAGGTTATAATGTATAGTTGTGGGTTGTTAGTGATATGTTATATTATGTAAAGTAGACTATGTTATAATGTAAAGTAGTGGGTTGTTAGTGATACGTAGATGTTATATTATGTAAAGTAGACTAGGGTATAATGTATAGTAGTGGGTTGTTAGTGATTTGTAGATGTTATATTATGTAAAGTAGACTAGGTTATAATGTATAGTAGTGGGATGTTAGTGATATGTTATATTATGTAAAGTAGACTAGGTTATAATGTATAGTAGTGGGTTGTTAGTGATATGTTATATTATGTAAAGTAGACTATGTTATAATGTATGGTAGTGGGTTGTTAGTGATATATAGATGTTAAATTATGTAAAGTAGACAAGGTTATAATGTATAATAGTGGGTTGTTAGTGATATGTAGATGTTATATTATGTAAAGTAGACTAGGTTATAATGTATAGTAGTGGGTTGTTAGTGATATGTAGATGTTATATTATGTAAAGTAGACTAGGTTATAATGTATAGAAGTGGGTTGTTAGTGATATGTTATATTATATTAAATAGACTAGGTTATAATGTACAGTAGTGGGTTGTTAGTGATATATAGATGTTAAATTATGTAAAGTAGACTAGGTTATAATGTATAGTAGTGGGTTGTTATTGATATGTTATATTATGTAAAGTAGACTAGGTTATAATGTATAGTAGTGGGTTGTTAGTGATATATAGATGTTCAATTATGTAAAGTAGACAAGGTATAATGTATAGTAGTGGGTTGTTAGTGATATGTAGATGTTATATTATGTAAAGTAGACTAGGTTATAATGTAGAGTAGTGGGTTGTTAGTGATATGTAGATGTTATATTATATTATGTAAAGTAGACTAGGTTATAATGTAGAGTAGTGGGTTGTTAGTGATGTGTTATATTATGTAATGTAGACTCGGTTATAATGTATAGAAGTGGGTTGTTAGTGATATGTTATATTATGTAAGGTAGACTAGGTTATAATGTGTAGTAGTGGGTTGTTAGTGATATGTTATATTATATAAAATAGACTAGGTTATAATGTTTAGTAGTGGGTTGTTAGTGATATGAAGATGTTATATTATGTAAAGTAGACTAGGTTATAATGTTTTGTAGTGGGTTGTTAGTGATATGTTATATTATGTAAAGTAGACTAGGTTATAATGTATAGTAGTGGGTTGTTAGTGATATGTAGATGTTATATTATGTAAAGTAGACTAGGTTATAATGTATAGTAGTGGGTTGTTAGTGATATGTAGATGTTATATTATGTAAAGTAGACTAGGTTATAATGTATAGTAGTGGGTTGTTAGTGATATGTAGATGTTATATTATGTAATGTAGACTAGGTTATAATGTATAGTAGTGGTTTGTTAGTGATATGTTATATTATGTCAATTAGACTAGGTTATAATGTATAGTAGTGGGTTGTTAGTGATATGTTATATTATATAAAGTAGACTAGGTTATAATGTATAGTAGTGGTTTGTTAGTGATATGTAGATGTTATATTATGTAAAGTAGACCAGGTTATAATGTATAGCCGTGGGTTGTTAGTGATATGTAGATGTTATATTATGTAAAGTAGACTAGGTTATAATGTATAGTTGTGGGTTGTTAGTGATATGTTATATTATGTAAAGTAGACTATGTTATAATGTAAAGTAGTGGGTTGTTAGTGATATGTAGATGTTATATTATGTAAAGTAGACTAGGTTATAATGTATAGTAGTGGGTTGTTAGTGATATGTTATATTATGTAAAGTAGACTAGGTTATAATGTATAGTAGTGGGTTGTTAGTGATATGTTATATTATGTAAAGTAGACTAGGTTATAATGTATAGTAGTGGGTTGTTAGTGATATGTTATATTATGTAAAGTAGACTAGGTTATAATGTATAGTAGTGGGTTGTTAGTGATATGTTATATTATGTAAAGTAGACTATGTTATAATGTAAAGTAGTGGGTTGTTAGTGATATGTAGATGTTATATTATGTAAAGTAGACTAGGTTATAATGTATAGTAGTGGGTTGTTAGTGATATGTTATATTATGTAAAGTAGACTAGGTTGTAATGTATAGTAGTGGGTTGATAGTGATATGGTATATTATGTAAGGTAGACTAGGTTATAATGTATAGTAGTGGGTTGTTAGTGATATGTAGATGTTATATTATGTAAAGTAGACTAGGTTATAATGTATGGGTTGTTAGTGGGTTGTTAGTGATATGTTATATTATGTAAAGTAGACTAGGTTATAATGTATTGTAGTGGGTTGTTAGTGAAATGTAGATGTTATATTATGTAAAGTAGACTAGGTTATAATGTAGAGTAGTGGGTTGTTAGTGATATGTAGATGTTATATTATATTATGTAATGTAGACTCGGTTATAATGTATAGAAGTTGGTTGTTAGTGATATGTTATATTATATTAAATAGACTAGGTTATAATGTACAGTAGTGGGTTGTTAGTGATATATAGATGTTAAATTATGTAAAGTAGACTAG